>NW_009710187.1:0-18482 GCF_000703405.1 Apaloderma vittatum | reverse complement strand
TGGTTAAACATGACTTCCCCTTGGCAAAGCCGTGTTGACTCTTCCTCTGTGACGCTTTTCCTTGGCACTGTTTGTTTATGTCGTTATCACAGTTCAGGACAATAAAACTTACCTAGCAGTGCACTATGTAAAATAAGTTTTTGTTGAGAATGTTCCTTGATGTTTTTCCACCTCTTAAATCCAGAGGTCTTGTTACCATAGGTATGATCTTGGAAGCATCTTAAGTGGCCTCTTAAAGCTGCTGACAGCTACTGGGACTTGTGCGCTTTTAAAATATTTTATTTTTAATCTTATTATTCGTATGACAGGATAAAAGAACAAAGTTAGGCTAATCAGGTGAAAATGATGCAAAATGTCTTTTTGCAAATTGGCATGCCTTTAATGCTTGAGACTTGGGAATGCTCCGTGTTTGATGTGGCAATGAGCATCCCACTGGGAAATGAGACAGCTGCATTTTTCTTCTGCAAAGAACATTTGAGTGTCTAGACTTCAAAACTATTGTACATGTGGGACTAAATGTTGCCCACTCTGGTGTCCACCAGGGAAACATTTTACAGCCAAGGGAAAGAAACAATTTTGCCTTTGGGAGCTGTTTTTTCAAAATGGGAAGGGTTTGGTGCAGTATGGAGGTCTGGAGTGCTGGGAGTTGGCCAGAAGGAGACAACAGTAACAGGAGGTTGGAGATCAATCCAGTGATGTAAGGACTGTGACTCCCATGGTCAGCTTCATTGCTTCTCAAAGCATATGATTGTCAAAATGATTCTTTCTGAGTCTACCTAGCCTGAGATAATCCACAGGAAAAGTCATAGTTGATGCAAAGAGGAAAGTTCTGTAGCAAGTTGCAATCTCTATCTTTGCCTCTGAGAACCATGGTGTGGAGACAACCCAAGAAGCCATGTTGTAACCATTACTGGCACAGAAGTAGATCTCCTGCAGAGCCCATCTAGCCTTTTTCCCAGGCTCTTTGTGGGTTCAGGGCAGCTGTTCAAGTGAAACCTTCTGACTGTTTCAACCCCTCCTCAGATCCTCTACGAAGTCACGGTTGTGACTGGAGATGTCGAAGGTGGTGGTACTGACACCAGCATTTTCATGACTGTATTTGGATCCAATGGGAACACGGAGGAGATGCAGCTGGAAAAAAATGGAGACAGGTACAGTAACTTTGTAGTTTTTGTTGGTTAGAAGTGGAATGATTACAGATTCTGCTGTCAAGTCAAGAAGAACTTGTGGCTTTGATTATGCTCCCACTGAAATACAAAGATAAACTCCCATTAACTACATAGATTCAAAACTAGACCCCTCGTAACGTTTGTAATGTATTTAGCAGGGCAGAGGAGCACTGTGTAGCCAGGGAAACCATCCTTTGTCATTTGCACAGGTGATCAGCATTGTGAACAAAAACATAGACTGTGAAGCCCTTCACTGGCTCCAGGAAGAACTGTGGACACTACATGAAACCACAGGCGACACTTCTGCAAAACACGTCTTTTGTGGAAAAATAATTGTTTAATGGGATTGCATTGTTTAATGGGATTGCATTGTTTAATGGGATTGCATGAGCCAACTGCATGATGAGAGAAAAGACAAACCAACATGCACACACCCGCCTTGGGAAGTGCCTGTGATGGGAAAGCACTGACTCTCCTCTGTTGGATCCTCCTGTTTGCTGAGCTGGCCAGATGTCTACCAGCTTGGTCCAGAAGCTGTGGGAGGGGTGCCAGGACCTGAGCTGGTAACCTGAGGGCCCTGCTGAGAAGTGGGCTTCTTAGCTCAGGCTCTGTGCCATAGTAATGTAACCACAAGGTTTTGGAACTGGAGCTGGCTTGTCTGCAGCTGACATGAATGGGACATGAATGAAATCTGTCTGCCCAGATGTGTCCTTACAGCGCAGAGAGATGGAAACGGGCTGTGACCTGTGCTGAGTGCTGCGCTGTGTGCTCTGATTTTGCTAAAAGGGTGACATCTCATGTTTTCTTCAGCAGAAACAAGCTAACAAACACCATAACCCTAGCCCAACACCAGCACTTCTGGCAGCCGAAAACCCCCATATGCCACTAATCTGGTTTTGAATGCTTTCCTGATCCTCTGTAGCACCTTCCTCAGTACAGAAAGTTTTGGCATGCTCAGGAATGAACATGGCACTAACCATCTTTTAGAGACGGGTTTTGTCAGGCTTGAATTTAGTTAATTGACTACCTCTGATCTTATTCAGCAAAGCATCTACAGGAGGGTTGGGAGCATTTGGCCAGACGGTTTGGGCTCAGCTTGCTGAGGTGATGCTGGACTCTTCCTCCAGCATCCTGGCTATGTGGTTCCTCCGCTGCAGCTTTCCGTTTCGTGTGTGGGCTGGATAGTTGAAGATAAGGCTCTGTACATATAGGTGTTTGCTCAGGGGATGTTGTACTTGCAGCTGTTATAGCAGAGTGGGTATCTCTGCAAACATGTTCAGCTATGCTTGAAACTTCGTATATTTAGATAATAACAAGCATGAACCTTGTTTGCTTGGAAAAAAAAAGCTACTGACTAAAATCTCCATTGAGAAATACAGCTGAGTCATGCAGAAAACTGTATCTCTTGGCCTTTCTCCCCATCACAGAGAGTCATCCAATGTGGGGAGCAACATAGCTGGGTTACCAGCATGCCTGGCTATTGGTGACATGCCCCTTCTAAGACCTCAGGCAAATCAATCTTCCCACTACTTTACGCCCAACATTTAATCCTAGTATGTGGGAAAATGGACCGTGATGTTCGTATTTGAAAGTAAAGCAGACTTCATGTCAGCATATGTCAACCAAAAATCTCTAAAAGGGACCAACGTATCTCCAACCCCTCAAGAGAAGGATTGCAGTTTTGCTCCACCTGGCCAGGCAAGACATATTCCTAAGTTATGTGACCTATAAACAAACATCACATTTGTCTATGTGGGTGGTACGGACAACCTCAGATATGACGGTGTAAAAATGCAACAAAGGAGAGCCACACAGTTTGTATGGTTTTGGTTCTTTGGGTTGTCTTCTGCCAGTGGAAGATCTGCAAATGGTGTTGAAAACTCATTGGTGCTGTATAAAGAAGAAGAACATGTAAAACACAGCCATTAATATGTTAATATCCCCAGGATGCTGTGTTTTTCTTTGGGAACTTCATGACACATCTCTGCTAGCTGAAGGTGCTCTGTATCACACCTCCAACGGCACAAATCTCTTATCATCTTGTTAGCACCCTCTGCAGTGGACAGGAATATCCCCAAATATGTAAACTGCTTATTTCCACACCACTCCCACCAGTCTTTATCCAACTCTTAACATCACAGGCTTCCTTGCCTCTTGTTTTGAGTGGAGATCATAGAATTATTGAATGGTTTGGGATGGTAAGGACTTTAAAGACCATCTAGTTCCAACCCCTTGCCATGGGCAGGGACACCTCCCACCAGCCCAGGTTGCTCCAAGCCCCGTCCAGCCTGGCCTTGGATGCTGCCAGGGATGGGGCTGCCACAGCTGCTCTGGGCAACCTGTGCCAGGGTCTCACCACAATCACAAAAAAAAATTTCTTCCTAATAGCAAAAATCTACCCTGCTCTAGTTTAAAACTGTTGTCCCTCATCCTGCCACACTCTTGTGAACAGCCCCTCCCCAGCTTTCCTGTAGCCCCTTCAGGCACTGGCAGGCTGCTATAAGGTCTCTCTGGAGCCTTCTCTTCTCCAGAGTGAACAGCCCCAACTCTCTCAGCCTGTCCTCACATGGAAGGTGCTCCAACCCCCTGATCATCTTTGTGGCCTCCTCTGGACCCGCATGAGCCTTTGTGCCAGCAGCAAGGGATGGTTGAGAGCTGCAGTAACCAGACAGTAAAAGGCATTTCATCATTATTGGGGCCATCCAGTGCCAATTCACTCACAGAAGCTTAGGGCAGTGTGAAGAACCGTCTGTCTAACCTGCCACAGATTTAAGGCAATTTTAGCTACATTACTGTTATTGCCAAGTCCTCTGGGCAATAGAAATATTTATAAGTGCCGGCATGGGTAGGAAAGCTTAATGAAATCCCTTAGATAAATGCTTCAGTGCCCTGGAAAAGGAATAACAGCAGTCAGCTTGTCTGGGTACTTCTTCCCTTCTCAAATTTTTTCAGGCTTATGTTCATGTTCAAATAAATTAGGGACAGAAAAGAGCTCTCGAGTCACCCAGTTTGTCAGTTTAGCAATTGCTTCCCTCTAGTACAATGACTTCGTGGAAGTAGAGGTGAGTATCAGCCTTACAAACTGTAAATAGGGCATTCACTGAAGATGAATAATGGTTTATTTTGATAACAGACTATTTAGCTTCGAGTTGCTCAGTCTGGAAAGGAGCAGAGGGAGAGAATTCTATGAAGCTTTGTAAGTAACAGTGATTGTAATGAAAACTGATCATGGGATAATTCAGGCTGGAAGGGTCACACCTTTTTCTTAAATAGATGTGGAAATCAATCCAGTCCAGTCACAAAAGCACATTCTCTTTCTCACAGTGAGATGGGCTGTCTTGGTATCCGGTACCACAGAAAGACAAACAGCAAGAGAGGGAAGCCTTTCAAAGAGCAAACATAACCCTTAATCACTAGAAATGGACTGGGACCAAAATGCCCTGCCCAAATGCCTCTGGGAGTGCAGAGAAAGCAACGTCTGGATGAAAACCGAGAGGCTGGAGCCAGTCCCTGTTGCTAACATCTGCAGCTATGGGGGCTCAGATAATGGTGTGAGGATAATCACATTCATACTGCAGGCTATAATATAAGCAGAAGCTGGTAACAAAACAGGGTTTTTTTCTCCATAACCTGGCACTGCAGGGCTATAGGAGCCTTAACATATTGCCAGGAACAAAATATCATCATTATGGACTGCCTGTGTTGTGGTAGCGTCCACAGTTTGCAGAGCTCTCCCCAGGACTCTCAGCAGACTCAGGCAACTCACAAGAAGTCTGCATGAAGGAGAAACCTCAACAGCAGAGTGGTCATGATGGTGCTTGGTAGGCCCCATGGATCTGGCTGCCCTTCTGCTTAGCAAGGATTGGCCTTCCATCTCCAAGTCTAGAGCATGTCTCCCAGAGTATGTGGGGGGCAAACCTAGAAAATATGTTTGCTCTAGAAGAGTAATTTTGATCCTTAGGCAGCACTCTCACAGGAGCAAGGCTTGCTTCCTAGCATCATTGATGCTGAGAGGGAGGTAAGATTGCTGTAGCGTAATATCTTCTTCAGGAAGCTTATGTTAGCTGGTTTTCCTTTTTTTCCTGCTTCCTGCTAATCGCTATGGATGAGTAGTTCTTACACATCCTGGTGCCTATATACAGCAGCCAAACGGAGTAAGGTCTTTCATGCAATGTTACACAACCCCACCCTGCTTCTTACCAAAGATGGAGCTAGTTTCCAAATCCAGATTCAGGGGGGGAGTGCAGGATGGTCGGTTTTGGCTCTTTTCAAACACAATTCGCCTGCGCTTACTAAACTTAGGCACTGGGCTCCGACTTGCAACCAGGTTGCTGTATTTAGGCTGAGCTGCAGCAACTGTCTGTCACACCGGCAAATGCAAAGTTACATGCCGTGTCTTAGTGAAAGAAGATTAAGCAAAATCGCTTTGCCTTTTAGAGGGGATGGGCTAAGGGCAGGCACGTGGGCAGATGCCAGGAGGGAGGTGGTGTGCAGAAACCTGACTGTGAGTCGCTATTGTTCTGGTATAAAATGGAGTGATAATGTATGCTACAAGCTGCTTGGAACAACTCCAGGTGCCTCGTATGGACTTGATTTTCCAGGGGAGGAGGAATCTCTGTCAAATCTGCACTGAGGTGTCTTGCCAAAACCACAGTAGCTGGTTATTGCAAGACAGGAAAGCTCAAGTCCAGTAAAATTCACTCATAAACTTTTGAGGCTGTTGGCAAGGTGCGACTTGCAGCACAGACAGGGGATCGAGATGCAAGGATGCTGTAAAGCAGCAGGAAACCTCTTCGGTCTTTCAATCTCCCCCAGGTTTGAGCGAGGCCAGGAGGACAGTTTCATTATGGAGATTGCCGATATCGCGCCGCTCAGGAAGATGAGGATCCGAACGGATGGGAAGGGGACTCGCCCGCACTGGTTCCTGGAAAGGGTAATGCACTTCACGTCGTGCGTCTCTTTGCAACCTGCTTGCATTGAAGCCTCTCAGCCCTTGAGAATGAGGAGAAAGGCAGGGAGTTACTCACTTTTATCAATTTCCTACATTTTTTCCATTTGGTTTCTCGTGGGATTTTTTTCCTGCAGCAGTTGTCTTAGAAAAGAATCGAGCAAGGACAGAAGCTGGACTGTAAAGCTTTACCACAGTTTCTGCTTTTAGATCTCACTCTCCGTCACTGCAAAAGTACCTTGGCTTGCTACCTGAGAAACTCACAATACTTTCTGGTCCTTTCATCTCTTTCAGACTCTCACCCTGCTCCAGACACGTGGGTCTGGGCTGGGTGGGACGTTTCCACACACTCCATCCTTTCAGGTGAAACATCCCATCTCTCCCTTTCTCGTCTCTCTCTAGCACAGAGGCAGATTTCTTTCTTTTCTTGTTCACATAAGCAAGGCGTCATTTTCCTCTTGCATTTTGACTAGAGCATGCAAAATGGCTCCCACTGCTTCTGCTGACTGTATTTTTCCCTGATGTTCTGTCTTGCAGAGAAGCACAGTGCTTACTTTTTTCTTCTCTATCAAACCATCAGCTCTTTCCAAACGCCACTTGTATTTGGGCAGTTAAATGTAGTTCGCTTGTTATGGGTCCCTATGACTATATTTCTAAGACAGAGATGAGAGTGATATGCTGATTTCACTCCATCAGATGTCATTAAGAGAGGAAGACATCTTTGCCATGTTTATTTAGCATGCTTTTTCTGGGCTAGATATCCTGCTACATTTCTGTATCTTGACTTTTTATGAGAGGTTAAACCCCAATAGCTTAAGCTACGGTCAGAAAGAATAGTGCATGATTATTTTTTTTATTGGGTCCTTTATCCTTTTCAACTAGACTGAAGCTGTCTTTCTTTCTCACATAAATAATGTGTTTCTAAGCACCAGTCCTGGGTTGCCACCAGTTTCCAGTGAAGTGCTGAACTACTCTTCAGCTGCATGAGCGGGATCTAAACAGCATTTCTGTCCTGCAGTAGCTTTTTAGCTTGAACATTGTCACTTTCAACTTTTTTCTCCGTAACTTCCGTGCAGCTTTCTAAAACATGAGACTTCCAGCAAATATTGTCTGAATAGATGCTGCATACACGTAATTCTTCCTTCTGTGCCTAAGGAGTGACTCAATCTCTTCTCTGATTTGATTCGGTCCTCTTGGTCAAACTCCTTTTGCCCATTCCCCAGCACTGAGTTTTATAAATCATATTCATATGAAATGAAATAAAATGAAGTTTATTCATCCAGAGACATTCCAGATATAGCAGTCAGGAATTAGCAATATCTCAAAAAAAAGGGACCATGGTATCTTTGGTACCACGTAGAACCTTCCCACCTTCCTGATGCCAGCTCTGTCTAGTTGTTGTGTCTGAGGGACTGTTGCACCAAAGTTTCCCAGGTAAGTGAGGTGAAAAAAGTCTCTCATTTGGATCCATCCAATGGATTTGTAACCCTCTTACAGCTCTGCAGAAGCAACAGGCAGCTCTGAGACCAAGACTGGTTTCTTTGAGACCAGGATTTTAGAAGCTTTTGTAAACAGCACCCGTAGTTTCTATATTTCAGAGAGAAACAGAGCATGGAGGATCTTCCAACTCCAGTGATAAGTAGAGACATTTATTTTTTAGTTTTCTTTCCCACCTTCCCTGCAAAGATAAACATAGCATTTGCATTCCCGGGCAGAGAGCGAGGACAAGAGTGCTCTGGAAGAGGAGAGGAAAGATTTGTGTTCTCTGATTTGTATTCCAGCCTTGGAAACTTATGTAGCCTGGTGTGACATGAAAACTGATCTGAGCCCATTTCCATTTCTGTCAAAAATGCATATTAAAACTGCATAATGAAATACTTGTGGGGGTAGTGCTAAACTCTCAGACAGATGGTTCACAGTTAGTGCTAACTAGCACAGTGAAATGAGAAACTAGATTAAGCCATCAACCCCTAATTAACCATTTGTTGCTCCATTTATCTACAGGATATTCTCAGTTTTCTTGTTCTATTAAAATAACAATAAATGTTCTTTCTAATTCTCTTTGGTCTTTTTGCAAACCGTTGCTGGTCATAATTTATACTGCTTTTAGTTTACCAGAAATAAAAATGCATAAATACCAATTAAAATGCATGAATTATCAATGATGTTATATACAGCCAAAATATTCAATTTACAAGGAGGGAAGTAGATTTTTTTTTTTCTACTACATAAAATACATTTAAATTTCATTCAGGATCTCAGTGAAGTAACGAAGTTGGTGCGAAAGATTCAAACTGCACCAAAAATGGCAATAAGTTTTAAATGCTGATATCTAATCTTCTAGAGGGAACAAAATTTGATTAGTGATCTGTTGAGCCAGAATGAATTTTATTGATTATTGCTGTACACAGAAAAACACACTGAAAGCCCTGCAGAGCTGAGCAACAGTTTCTGATCTCACCGCTGGTGGGAGAGACATAAAGTTTAGATATTTTTCATCTGACCTAATCCTGAATCCCATGTTCTTCCACATCAAGCTACCACGGCACTGCTCCATGTTTCTGAAAAATCTGAGAACAGATTCATAGAATCATAAAATCATAGCATGGTTTGGTGTAGAAGGTACCTTTAGAGGTCATCTAGTCCAACCTCCCTGGAGTGAGCAGGGATATTTTCTCCTAGATCAGGTTGCTCAGAGCCCCATCCAACCTGACCTGGGATGTCTCCAGGGATGGGACATGTACCACCTCTCTCTCACCCACATCTGTGTGTCACCACTCTCTTTTTTTTTTATTTAAAAGTGACTTATCTAAACGCACACTTTGGAAATCTCCTCCTGTGATAGCTGGTTCCTCACTCTACGCAATGAGTTCACCTGCTGCCCAGTGTCTTAGATATGAAGCTGAAAAGCTGGAAATAAGAAGGGATGAAAGCTGCCCGAGTGAAATAACAGGAGTTGTGAGACTGTTGAATTCTGCAGAGTTGCTTCCCTCAGAATTTTAATGTTACTTTGTGCTGTCAAAGCCAGGCAGATAAGAAGCTGCCTTAATGAAGCACTAATTGCATTGCATTCAAACGTCACAAGTAATCCTGAATGTGGGACTTGGTCTTTATTCAGTTCTTTTTCCTTTATATAAAGGAGATTAAGAGAATTTGAGACAGTTCATTATAGCTGAAGCTGACTGTTGTTCTTTGAAACAGAGCAAAGCCTTTTTGTTTTAAAGAGAACCCCGTTTTTAAGCAAAGAGTAATGACATGCAACAGAACCATGGAAATGTGCAGTTGAGTTTTTAAAGATGAATTCCAGGATCTCTATACCTTGGTATTAGTGGGGGAAGGCTGGGCATAGGTAAACCAAACAATCCAAAGTGTTGAACCTTTTTGTTACAGAAAACAGCACGCAATTAATTTGAAGTTGCTGCTCTAAAGATCCTGTCAGCTACAATATTTGAACAGCTACATAGCAAATTATCAACATTTTATTTATACACACTGATCTATATTCTACAGACCAGTTAAAATCCATGCACAACTAGTGATAAAGTTTGAGCTTAAAAGCATGCAGGATGTTCACAGCAAGTTCTAGGTATGCCAAAAAGTAGTTTAGCTGCAATGTAAATTTGCAGTCGTGTTGCCAAGGGGTAGGTAATTTTCCTGAAAGGAACAGACAGAAAATAAAAATAGGCTCAGCTCCCTGAGATGACTTTCTTCACCCTCATGATTGAAATTGAAATCGAAATCCTGCCTCTTCTTCTATCTGTGTGCAACACCCACAGAAAAATATGTCCTTGGAGGATGGGGTGCTATTTTAGTCATTGGAAAACCAATGCTCAGCTTCCACCTCTTTTGCCAAAGTATTTCGGCCTTCTCTGTAATCAGCAGGGAGATAGGTCAGAGAGAGGAAAGGGTGCCTTGAGTGGCTGTTTGCCCGTCCCCAGCTTGGGTGGGATGTGTGACTTCCCTGGTGACACTCATCTCTTTACCACTGTCTGTAGGGAGGGCCAACGTGATGGGCTTGGACTGGATGCCCAGCGTTCACATGGTTTGTGCTAGGTAAGGTAGACATCATGCCCACATTGTGACTGAGCAGCTACAGGTTTCCTGATGCCTCTTTGACACAGTGAAAAGTTTTCACTAATGTTTTTGTGGAACTTCCTATGCTCCTACTTGCACTCATTGCCTCTTGTCCTATTGGACATCACTGAGAAGAGCCTGGCTCCGTCCTCCTGGCCCTCACCCTTTGCATATTTATAAACATTCATGAGGTCACCCCTCAGCCTCCCCCAAGCTGCAGAGCCCCAGCTCCTTCAGCCTTTCCTCATCAGGGACATGTTCCATCCCTCCATCATCCCTGTGGCTGCACTGGACTCTCTCCAGCAGTTCCCTGTCTCTCTTGAGCTGAGGGGCCCAGAACTGGACTCAATATTCCAGATGTGGCCTCACCAGGGCAGGGCAGAGCAGAGGGGCAGGAGAACCTCTCTGACCTACCAGCTACTCCCCTTCTAACACACCCCAGGATGCCATTGGCCTTCTTGGCCACGAGGGCACTGCTGGCTCATGGCCATCCTGCTGTCCACCAAGACCCCCAGGTCCCTTTCGCCTGTGCTGCTCTCCAACAGGTCAGTCCCCAACCTATACTGGCACATAGAGTTGTTCTTTCCCAGGTGCAAGACTCCACACTTGCCCTTGTTGTATTTCTTAAAATTTCTCCCTGCCTAGCTCTCCAGCCTGTTTAGGTCTTGCTGAATGGCAGCACAGCCTGCTGGTGTGTCTTTGTTCCTTGTTGTGATCTCCCTTGAGCAAATGAAGTTTATAAAATGGATCTCTTGCTCCTGCCTTCTCCTCTCTGGAGCACCATGGCAGAATGAAGCAGTGGAGGCTGCTCACTCTGTCGGTGCTAAGTGCATCATGCTGCATGCAGATGAAATCACTCATCCTGGGTAAGGGGCTGGAAAGAGAGGGCATTTTGCTCCTGTGGTTGTAGTAGACAGACAAATTTTCCCAGACAGCATCTGGAGTGTTGGGCACGGGCTGGTTATTTGTGGGAAGTCTGGTCTCTGTCTGTGAGTGCACTCCAGCTGGCAATTCTAATCTGCTTCCACCTCCCCGCTGCTTTCCTGACATTTCCCTGAGAGCTTTGCTCAGGACATTTTGCTCCTGACAGTGTTGCTATCATTCCCAAGCAGGGAAAGGTAGGGCTGACTGAATCTTTTCCAGCAACGAGTTTATGCACCAAAAATGCATTTTCAGTCAACCTGAGATTATTCATGATTCAAATTCACAAAATTTAGCCAAACAATTGTTTCTAGGTTGGACTCCTAAGAGGATCTAGACATTGTTCGTGCATCCCTGAGAGAGATTTCTTTCTGGTCTGTGTCAGCAGAGAGGGCAGAGACCTGATTTCTGCTTGGTTCAAAGCAAGTATTTGAGTCAACATCTTTTGACTTATAGAGCATTTTTTGGACCACAAAATTATGGTGTCACCGGCTGTGAATAAGCGGCTTTTTGGAAAACTGAGACAGCTTCAACAACCCAAAATGTTCTGTACCTCAGGGATGAAGGTGCTCCGATACAGATCCCTGTTTAGCATCAGGCGGAGGGAAACCTCGAGATGAGTGTCTTACCCATGGAACTGTACAATGCACAAACAACTTGGCTACTGCTTCAGCTTTGAATGAGCTATAGCCCTCCTTAAAATCATTCTTTTATAACCTGGAGCAATGTTCTTCTTTTGAACTTCTAGAGACTCCATCAAAGCCTGACTGGGGTCAACACAAGGTCATAGACTGGCACACATGCAGTTTGAAGAGAGAGTTTTAGCACATTTTATCTCAAGATAAGTTTTATAAGTTTCTTAAGCTGAGATACAGGAGTGCAGTGGAAGGTCACTAAGATAGTCAAGGGGATGAAGCATATGGCTTGCTAGGAAAAGCTGAGGTAAATGAAGTTTCTAAGCCTTGAGATGAAAAGGCACAGGAAGACTCTAATTGCAGTCTTCTGCTGCTTGAAGGAAGGTTACAGAGACCATCAATACAGTCTCTTCTCAGAGGCGAACAGTGAAAAGGCAATGAATATGAGTTGCAACAAGGAGAAAAATCTTCCTGATAGGAATGGTACAGCCCTGGAGTGGGAATCCAATGTGCTGAGGGAATTTTTACTCTTGCAGATTTTCAAAACTCAGTTGGATATGGCCCTGCGGTTAGCTGTGCTTGTAGCAGGAGGTAAGACTAAACACCTCCAGATGTCCCCTTAAACTTAGCATTTTCCACGACTCCACGTTTCATTTCTTCCCAATAGCGTGTCACACTTCTGTGACAGGTCTGGGCTCATGTTTCCACAGCCTTTGCAAGACACCGTTTGCTGAAGCACTGCTACACCCAGGTATGATCTCTGCCTCTGTGAGATGGTAACACACAGTAATTTGCAGCCCTGTCTCCTCTCTTCCCTCCAACTCCCCCAATTTAGTGAGAATTTACTGCTAGGTTTTTGCTCTAGGTGACATCATGCCTTTTGCACAGTGGACTGATGTTCCACTGAACCCACAGGATACACAGAGTTGGGTATTTTATTAGGCTTTTGTTGGAGCAGTTTATTGGCTTGTTCTAAATAGGTTCCTGTTCTCTTCTTATCATCACGGCATCTGAGCTCCTTCCCATGCCACATTAGACAGTGTGACTAATATCTGTTGCATACTGTTTGTTCTGTCACCTTTTCCCGGAGGGAGAATTGTGTGAAACATTAAGTTTTGTCGACCTAATTTTATCTTGTGCATTGCTTTAACTTGTTTGGGTTTGGTTTGCATATCTCTACAGTGATTGCTGTGTGTTTGCAGAGACGAGGCAGGCAAAAAGAAAGATATCGTGTACTTCGAGGAGAGATAGTGAGGTTTTTAATAACTCTTTGTTACTTCTTTGAAGTGAATTCTACACTGGCTTCCAGGAAAGGTCTGACTTTCTTATGGATGATCTTTGTCTATAATTTGCTTCAGAAGAGCAAATTTCTGCCTATGTGTGAAAAGGTCCAATGTGATAAAGACTGTTTCTCAGGACAAGTTACTCCAGTAGATATTGTCCGCAGGAGAGCTCCGTTTACCCCTGAAGAGCTCTGCACAGATTTTGAAGCTATGACCAAGCTCTCCCTATGTCCTACCACACTGTGCACTTTATGAGTTTAATTTTTGCCCTCAAGCAGCAGCTGAAGTTTAGCTGAAGTTTTTTCCTTTATTTTGGCTCTTCACAGATTATCCTGAAGAACCTGACTAATCAAGAAGTGGCCACATTTGACTATGGTCAATGGTTCTCAAAGCTGAAAAATGATAAAGGAAGTCTTTTGTGTGAGATGCCAGCTGTCATAAATGACGAGCAGATGATGGAGGACACGACATATACTCTTCAGGTTAAAACCAGTGATGTTGGAGGTATGTCTACAGTGGATATCTTATGACTTTTCTGGTATGAAGTTTGATTTTGAACAGTGGAAAACATCTCCTGCTTAATGTAAAATTACATTTAAAAAAAAAAGGTACATAGATTAGCCCTACTGTGCTGGAATGCTGCCTTTTTGGCTGGCTGTTCATCATGACAGTGTTATTCTGTGGGATTCATCCTCACCTGAGCACTGGGCATAAAGTATTTAGACACAAGATTTGATTGCTCACTGCTTCCTCTGAAGACACCTTAACAGAAGCTATTGTCAAGCTGTGTTGCACTGGGCAGAAGGTCCCTTTTTCTTTTTGGTCAGGTCAGGTCCATCCACCTAGGCTGTAGTCAAAGGTGATGAGCTCCAGGTTTTCAGTCAGCATGATCCGCTTTGCTCAACAAAGAGAGCAATAATTCACCCTCCTTTTGGAAGTGTTTCGAGACCTTTTCTTTCAGGCTGTGAAAACCATCCCTAAATGCGCACCAGAGAGAAGAGGTGGAACAGAGCATAAAGAAAGCTGCAGAGATTCTAGAGCCAAGAAATGGGATTTCTCTGTCATTTCCTGGGATCACTGCCTCTTTTCATGAGAACTTCTGTCAGGCTGCTGAATGAAAGCTGCAACCCCATACAAGCCGCCTCATCCAAAATGGTCCAAGATAGACATTGTCTTGCAGACACATTGTTCAAAATTTGGCCCTCAAAGGAGATTCTGCCACACCAGTGCACATAATCACATGCTGATCTCTACCTCTCTTTTTTTCTTTTCTTTATATTATTTTACTTTTTCTTCTGAATTTACCAGTGGTAATTTATGCAGCTTGTGAAGTCTGACGTAAGAATATCAAAATCCCCCAGGCAGAGTGTCTTTGCGCCACCTCACAACTTTTTATTTCCCCATTCTGCTTGCTCTTTGTCTCAAAAACATATAGTGAAATACCAAAAAAAAAAAAAAAAGGAGATAGGGAGATTTGTTTATGTATCTGACAATCCATCTAGTACAATTGTAGATCGTTCTGTGCCCTTTTTTGTGAAATCTGGCCCTAACTCACAAAGGCGATAGGAACAGAAACAAGAGGAGAATAGAAGATGACAGCAACAGCAGACAGACCTGCTCTTCCCATTGAATGAAGGATGACGGGTATTAATGATGAAACATTTTATTTCATTATGAACAGCAACAACCAGTAGGAAAGAGCAGATTACAGAGAGGTTTCAGAGAGTCTGTTCATGATTAAATCAAACAGCACACTGACATAATGCTGAACTTTATCTGGCTTATCTAAAGAGGGTACAAGTCACGAACCATCTCCCCTCTTTGATCATTATGTATTCCACAATTACTCCTGGATGGACCAATTCAGGAAAAAAAAAGAGAGATATTTTATCCTTGACAGTTACCTTAAATGTCTTCTATCATCTCCTCCCACACTGACATTGTCTAGGGACAGCAATTCTCTACAGTGAATAGAACCAGATGTGTGTATTTCTAAGTACGAGTATTTCTCTGCAGTAGCTTTTAACTGTCCAGTTCACCAGAGTCATTGAAATAAACAAAAAACAAAAAGAAAATATAGGGAAGGATTCATATTACCTATTCATCACTCCCCCCCCCAAAATATATACTTGTGGTCTTAACACCTTCTAGTCTAGACTGGCTCAGGTCAATTTATTTGGAAGAGGATTCTGGACCATCCTCTGGATGGTCTCTGTCACTCTGTTTTTGTCAGATTCAGACAGAGCCAGCACAATTAAGTTGGGCTAGATGTCTAAAGTAGGGGAAAATGAAGCTCACAACACCCTGCAGCGAACTAAAAAGCAGCAGTCATTTCCTCCCCTCCACACACACATATCTCACAACAGTCCCGTTTTACTTTTTCTGCAAAGAAACCTTTGAGTTAGAGTTTGGCTTTCCAGAAGTAATTCGACTTGGCTGACCATGTAACATACAGAAGCTGCGTCAGGGCAGGACTCCTCTCTTGCAAAGTTCAGATCTCCTCTTTTTCACAGGTCAAATCCGGAGGCCACCAGAAGTACTTCAGGTGGCAGCTCTGAGAGTACACGCAGATAAGCTTGTTATGGCAGACACATTTTGAGTCAGATGAATAATCTCTGGCTAAACCCGAGATCTTGGTTTACTTTTGATCTTATCACAATCTCGTTTTCTTCAGGGTATGACACACAGACACACCTGCAGCAGAGCCAGAACACCTGATGGCTCTTTCCGTGGCATGAAAATGTCCCCACCTGTTAATTTGGATTTATATAGACTTTTATATTCTTTATGCAGACATCATACGCATGGCAATGCAATAAAAATGGAGAGAGAATAAATACTGCTTTCTCATTTTCCAAGCCTTAAGAAAGGAGAAGGTTTTTATCTCTGCTGTTACAAGATTAATTAGTGTATTGTCGGCTCAGCTACAGTCTGCAAATTACATAACTTAGGACAGTTGATGTCTATTGCTAGTGCCTTATCCAAGTCTCTGTTAAGTCAAAAGAAGAACATTCTTTGGCCTCAGAAGACTGTGACTCAAGCTTACAGTTTGTTTAAAACTTAAAAAGGATGCAGCTGTTCAATGAGAGTCATAAAAACAGAGACACTTTTGTTGAAAGGGGCCTCTGCAGATTATTCCATCCATCTCCTGCTCAAAGGACAACTGCCAGCCCTAGGTCAAATCAACCAAGATTCTACCCAGTTGAGTCTTGGACACCTCCAGGGGTGGTGATGCCATCACTTGTCTATGTACCTGTCTATGTACCTGATCCTGACCATTTTCCTCAGAAACATTTTTTTTTTTCCCTTATGCCCAACCTGAACTTCTCCAGCAACCCTTGGCTATGGCTTCTTGGGGTGTCGTCTGACATCCCCACAGTACATGACCTTGTCATCATTATCGCTGTCCCTCCACGTGGTCAAGGAGCCCTTGTTCACCTGTACCAGCTCATCTAACGTTGATGCTCCTTTTGATCACCTGTCCAAGCTCTTGTACATCTTGGCAACCATCTACTGAGCCCTCCTTAGTGTCTCAGCATGACCTAGGAATTCAAACTGGCAGCATGGTCTAAGCATGAACTTCCCAGTGCTGAGCAAAGAAGACAAGATCTTCCCTTCAGCTGCTGGCTGTGCTCCTCCTCATGAAGACGAATATTCGGTTTATGCAACAATGAGAACTTGTTAGCTCGGAGTCAACCAGAATGTAACTGGTACTTCTTCAACTCCCCAGCATGTACACATGCAGAGTTTATTCCACCCCATACACAAACCTTTGCATTTCTCCTTGATGACCTTTCATGTGATTTCTGCTTGCCCACTCCTCAAGTTTCTCAAGGTCCACCTGAGTTGGAATTCCACCAGTCCCTCCCCCAAATTCAATATTATCCTGAAATCTGCTGAGGATGCACTCTGTCATTGTTTAGGGTGCTGCTGATGAAGTTCAGAGCTCGATGTCGACCCATGAGCTATTGCACTTCTTGTCAGTTAAGGCTTGTGCAGCTACAGTACCTTCATCTGTTCATTTGTCAAATTTGCAAAAGTTCCTAGATGTGCCTGACAGTTTCCTGGAATTAACAACAGCAACAACACAAAAAAATCAGAGACTCAAATAGGTGAAATGTACATTGATCCAGCAATTTCTCTTCTTTTCTTTCCCATCTCCTTCTAATTGCTTATGAGGGAAATGTCACGGCATGAGGCCTTCCTAAGCTTCCTCCTGCAGGGAAGTTTTTGCTAAGAAACAGTTGGGTCTGTGCTTTTTGAGACCTTGCATTAATTGGGAGCCTGCTCCTTGTAAGGAAATGGACTTCAGTTTGCTTTGTTCCTTACCTCAGCAAGCTTTAAGGTCATAAAAGGTACTGCCAGATGAACTGCCTGAATCCCAAATGCTTTCCCTGCCTTCTTAAGTTCTTCCCAGGGAACTGCTGAAAATTAGCCCCAATTTAACATAGGCAATCTTTCACGTGGACACCAAATGTTGCTTTGCCTTTTCTCTGTATGACTCGTTTTCTCTTCTTTTTTTTTGTATTTTTTATTTTTTCTTTCAGTAATTTTTTCAGTTCTTCTGTAAGTGTTGTGGTTTATTCCTCATTTCTGTATTCAGATAATTATGCTGAGGAAGTGGCAGCTTTCTCAGAAGGTTTTCATTCCCCCCCAGCTTCATCTATGGATTGTGTTGTGAATGGAGCTGTGGGAAGTGCTGTACGTGTGGCTGAAATGGATTTACAATACTCTTGTGTAAGAAACGGTTTGGCAGGCAGTTAGAGTTTTCAAAGCTGGGATATCTAATCATGGGCAGCAGATGCTGAGTTTCTTTGTAAGACAGATTTGAGTTTGATGATCTCATTTGCATTTTCCAAAATTTAAGCGTTTTGGTTCTGACACTGCAACGGATGGCAGGCCAGGCGGAATCAAATTTCTTTCAATTAATCTTTTTTATTGTGGTCTCAAAAATAGAGAGCAATCATTTTGACAGAATCACAGAATGTTCGGGGTTGGAAGGGACCTCAAAAGATCACCTAGTCCAGCCCCGCTGCCAGAGCAGGATCACCTACAATAGGTTGTGCAGGAATATGTCTGGGCAGACTTAGAATGTCTTAAGTGAAGGAGACTCCACACTATCCCGGGGCAGCCTGTGCCAGAGGTCTGGCACCCTCACAGGGAAAAGGTTTTCACTAATGTTTTTGTGGAACCTCCTCTGCTCCAACTTGCACCCATTGCTCCTTGTCCTATCATTGGACATCCCTGAGAAGAGTCTGGCTCCGTCCTCCTGACACTCCCCCTTGACGTATTTATAAACATTCATGAGGTCACCCCTCAGCCTCCTCTTCTCCAAGCTAAAGAGACCCAGCTCCTTCAGCCTTTCCTCATCAGGGACATGTTCCAGTCCCTGCATCATCTCTGCGGCTGTGCTGGACTCTCTCCAGCAGTTCCCTGTCTCTCTTGAGCTGAG
>NW_009710186.1:16689-21626 GCF_000703405.1 Apaloderma vittatum | reverse complement strand
ATAAATATATATATATATATGTATTCTGTACTACCCAGCTAGTCAGTACAGTGATGTTGGCACATAGAAACACCAGATTTAGACCAGCAAAGGTGAAAGAGCAGCATCTCTCTGTGACAACAGATTTCTAAGACATGGAGGTGGTTTTGATACTTCTTTCTTTGACTGAATTTTGAGCAAGTACCACCGGGCTGTGCTGCTCATTGTCCTTCCACTGCCAGGTGGGATGAGCCTTGGCAAGGAAGGTGAATTACAGGTTCTGGCCAAGCCAAGAAGTCTCTTGGGGTCTCTGATAGGAGCTGAAATGCTAAAACCTTACCATTTCTTAATTGGATGCTTGGCAAATATCAAAGTAAAGCTGTGAGGCAGGAAAGATACCCTTCTCAGCAATTTGGAGCAAAATCCAATGGTAACCATCAGGAAAAACACGAGCAGAACTAAGAACCACAGACAGTTATTCCTCTGCCTGTGTACATATAATGATAGATGCATGTTTTGTCTTAAATTGGCATTTTATCTCGGGGTTTTTTTGTTCCCTGTGAAGGTAACAGATGTTTTCTGACTTAGTTATGGGTTTTTAAGGCATTAAGAGGTACTCAGTGCTTACCACGCTGCACAAACCTGGCCTTACACACAGGGAAGGCAGTTGCCGTGAGTGGGATAGAGTAGCTCTGAGCAGTGTAACTGAGGCACCTTCACAAGCGTGTTTCCAGCCTGGTTGTTGATCCTGCGTGCTGCAAGTGATTTAAATCTCAGGGCCTCAACGGGGCGGCAGACACTGCACCAAACTTTTCAAATCCAGCTATTTAAACATATCCGTAGTTTTTGAGTGAAACAATCGGTGGATTCTGTTGGTGCTTGACTTCTGTGAAAAAACTTGCAAACTGGACCACTTGCACAGTGTGCTGGACGTTGAGGTTTGGGTGCCTGTTGTTGATCACCAGGTCTGAAAATGCCCAGCTCAACTGTCGACACCAACAGACCACCTGCAGTGGTGTACTGGTATATGCTTTACATTGTACGCTATATTAATAATTGCTTTGTTCCAGCTATGTATATTACTGTAGGCCCAAGTATAAACAGGTGGCTTTAAAATATTGTTTTCACTTCATGTATCACACTGAAAAGTAAAGATTTCTCACAACAATTACATTTAAGTAACTAGCTGGTATTTAATTAACCTGCTGCAGCATTGTATTTATATTAAATGCATTGGAGTGGAATGGCTATTATATTTAGTTTCTAAATAACTTTCTTGTCAGCTCATGCTGATAATCGGGTTATGTAGCATTATAGAATTAAGCGCTCAGGTTTTTTTTATTATTAGAACCAAGGGTTTGCAATAGACGGCCCAGAAAAGGCAGGGGATAATCATAGTTGCTTTACTTGCAACTCATTTATAAAACCATTTTTAACATTTGAAGAAAAACATGTATTTATGAGAATGAAAATTTTCATATATTTAGTGTACTTGACAAAATGAAAGACAGTTTATTGTATAATAAATCAAACGTTTTAGCTTTTTTCTTAAATTAGTACTAGAACGTTGTCCAGGAAAATGAGTTAGAAATATTGTATAGACATTGACACCCCAAAATCATAAGTGAGGAAGTGCAAACTATGTGTGATCCTGTTGAATTTCTTTTGGAAAGGATGAATATATTTTCATTTTGCCTCCTGTTAAGTGAATGATCTGTTCCTTCCTAGGATAGTGACAACCTCTGGTGGGATGCCTTTGCAACTGAATTTTTTGAAGATGATGCAACCCTAACCCTTTCATTTTGTTTGGAAGATGGACCAAAGCGATACAGTAAGAGATATATTTTTTGTTTTAATTTTAAGAGTTTCTAAACATGGTTTACCTGTAAGTGACAGATGCTTCCCTGGCAATGGCAAAGTCACTTGTTTGTATTCAGAGACCATCAAGTTCCATTAAGGAATTGCATGGGTTAGGAGTCCGTATTTTGGTGGAACTTCTCTGAATTTTATTTTATTAAAATAAATTATTTCCAAGTGGAGCAGGGCAAATAATGCAATACAATCTTTGGATTTATTTAATTAATTTGCTTTGGCTGTGCTTGCCCTCTTTGTTAACTTGGTTTCCTCAAATGTTTCAGCACTGAGTCTTGTGGGCAAAATCATTCGCAGAAAGGGAACTTTGTAGCAAATTTCACTATTGTTGCTGGAAGGGCTTCCAGATTTAAACAGGAATCAGAAGAAAACACAACAACCCAAAAGCTATGTCCTTGCTGGTGTAGGTAGTGATTACTCCTTCAGCTATGAGGATCCATGTCTGCACACATTAAGGACCTGCCCTGGATATTGTCTGAATAGCAGTGGAAGTCTAGAATACTCTCAAGCACTAAATGAACGCTTGAAAAATGTAAACTTGAATAAAATGAAGCAGTGAATAAATCTGATGATGCTGGTATCCACTGCCCACATATACTGAGGAGGAAAAAGGGGTAAAATTCATCGAACAAATTGTTTGGCGTGAATAATTCACTCAGCTTTAGCACTAAGCAACAGGGAGATATGTAAACGTTGAAAAACTGCATTGCCAATTGTTTCACTCCATTCGGAGTGACCCTTGCTTCATGATGACAGCTTGTGCTCTCTGCCTACTGCGCTAAATCTTGCGAGGTTTTTCTTTCTTGTGAGAGAGACTGATTGTCAGCATTAGCACTCATATGCCTCTAATTCCTTTTATCAATTATCTCAGGTATTTATTTGACAAGTGTTACCTTCTCCTGGAATAAAAATAACAGCCACTTTGAATGCACATTCTGGGATTAGTGTTGACAGAATTACAGGTTCTTGCCTTTCAAAGCAAGTGATAACTCTGTAAAGGTCCTCAAATTACAGCCTATAGCAACGTTGGTAACAGCTGATCTGTCCTGATTAGGTTGAGTCAACTTGTCAGATATCAGATTTGCTAGTTGTGTTATCAGTCCAGAAGGCACAGATACATCAGCAAAAAAGGAATTAATGTCCAGTTAGATCAGAGCAAGTTGTGTTTCTGGAAAACAGTGCTGCATATGAAAGAATTTGTCAAAGAGTAAAATATTCTTGTTGTCACAAATGCCTGATAATGGCTGCACTATCTGTAACTGGGACAGTTTGGTACGGGGCAATACTGTGATTCTTAGCATTGCTGCTGATAAGCAGAACTGAAAGATCAAGTTACTGTAGACGTGTGACTGATACACAGGATTTTTCCTCTGGTTTTAGTTTCTGTCCTCTACACAAACTGTTGCTACTTTTGGTGGTGTTATTCTTAGTATCTGGAACTAAAGCTCAGTATTTAGGGCACTTTCTGTTCATTCATGTTTCCTTTCCTTTCCTGCATTAATAAATATTTATGTACTGAACTACAGCATTAGTGACTCTTTCTGACACAAGCAGTATTGTTTTGTCATACTCTAAAGAACGTGCTTGAGCTGTTCCAGTCTGGGGCTTCCATTGCCATTTGAGTAGGCTTTGACAGCAGCTTTTGGGGTGCAGAGTTATCCAAGTGCCTGCTCGAGGACGCCTCCTGCTTGGGGAGAGCGCAGGGTGAATGTTGTCTGGCAAAGAGAAACCCTCTCTTCCCACGAGGGAAGTTGGTGTCCAGAAACATGTCCAGGAGTTGAGAACAGAGCAGTCTGCTCCTCTTTGGGTACAGACTTCAGCAGAAAATAGTTTCTACCTGTAGCAGGTCCTCAATGAGCACAGAGACCTGATAAAGGTCTTTCTTTTGCCTGCCCAAGCTGTGCGCGTGCTCTGTGTTACGGCTGTGGAGGATCTTGGCATCTCACAAAGACCAAATTGTCCCCCAGTACGTTTATTTCAAGTAAGCAGTGAAATTGCTGACCAGTGGGCTGGGCCTCCTGTTAGGAGAGACAGAGAACACCAAGCATGGAGTTTGGGAAGAGGTGAAGCAAAAGCGCCTGGTCTCCATCCGCGCTGTCCCTGGTGAAACACCTGACTCCTCGCCCAGCGTGCGCACTCTTTAGTGTGCGGTGGGCATTTAAAATACTGGAGCTGGCTGCAACGGAAGGAAAAAGACAAATTGTTTGCTCTGACTCTTGCAGCCACAAACAGTAATGGAGCGAACCAAGATTAGGCCCTAGAAATGAGCAACAGGCATCCTTTGAGAAGTTGTTTATAGAGTTGAAAGTGATGAAGGATGCTGACCTCTTGCCTTTGCTCCAGGATTCAGCTCAAAATTGCCTGGCTTTGTCTCGCTTCAGCCTGTGAGAGATTTGCTTACAACAGTGACATTGGTTGTGGCTGCCACCTCATTTCCTTTCTTTTGGGCAATGGTCTCCCTCTTTTGGGAGCTAAATACTCTCTTCTGGAGCAAACAGAAAAAATCTTGTGTGTGTGGAGGGGAAAGGACAAGTAGCTTTTTGTTGTTCACGGCTGCATTTTTTCTCTGAGTTATGGCAATTCCCAGAGACAAGTGACAAGTGGTGTCCCTCAGGGATCAGTACTGGGACCAGTACTGTTTACCATCTTTGTTGGCGACATGGACAGTGGCATCAACTGCACCCTCAGCAAGTTGGCCAATGACACAAAGCTGTGTGGTGCAGTTGACACGCCAGAGGGAAAGAATGCCGTCCAGAGGGACCTTGACAGGCTTGAGGGATGGGCCCAGGCCAACTTCATGAAGTTTAACAAGGCCAAGCGTAAGGTCCTGCACCTGAGTCGAGGCAATCCCAAGCACAGATACAGGCTGGGCAACAAGTGAATTGAGAGCAGTCCTGGGGAGAAGGATTTGGATGTGCTGGTGGATGACAAGATGAACGTGAGCCAGCAGTGTGCGTTTGCAACCCAGAAAGCTAACTATCTCCTGGGATGCATCAAAAGAAGTGTGACCAGCAGGCTGAAGGAGGTGATTCTGCCCCTTTACTCTGCCCTTGTGAGACCCCACCTGGAATATTGTGCCCAGCTCT
>NW_009710186.1:0-16352 GCF_000703405.1 Apaloderma vittatum | reverse complement strand
GCTGTGGATGCTCCATCCCTGGAAGTGTTCAAGGCCAGGTTGGATGGAGCCTGATCTAGTGGGAGATGTCCCTGCCGTGGCAGGAGTCTTGGAACTAGATGATCTTTGAGGTCCCTTGCAACCCAAATCATTCTATGATTTTACGATTCCTTTTCCTGCCTTGTTCTCAGGAACTATCCGGGTCTTGCCATAAGCTGTCAGAAACAAGGCAGAACACAGTGTTTTGCCCCACGTTCCTTCTTCAGAGCCCCTGAGAGCTTTGTGGGAGGCTGCTCAGAACTTGCATATTCTCTTCTCTAATCTTGACTGCAGTCCTCAAGCCCCTCTGAGGGCTTCTCTTCCATGTATGCTTTAAACTTTTCCATTCCATGGGTTTCCTATTGCAGCCTTTTTCCCAGCTGTGTTGCTGTGCCCTCTGCCCTTACCTGGACAGCCCATCCCACAGCCAATGCAAATGTTAAGAGTATGTGAATCAGGCCTGTAAATCATTGTTTGTATAAGTGTTATAAGACTAAAAAAAATAAATACTACTCCGTTTAACTGCCTTCCATTTCTTTTAATATATAGTTCTGTCCAAGAAACTGTACAGGTTGCAAACTCACTTCTTTTTGTATCAGAAAACTGATTTCATGGATGAAAACTGAAGCTTTATGAAAAACACTAAATATTTTCAGGCCTACCTTCTACATTACTGCGTTTTATAGCACTCCTTTCTACACTGAAATAAAGCAGTTTTCTTCCCTTGCTGCTTTCAGTGTTGGGTCTGCGAGGTTTCTCCTTGACTCTCAGCTCTGAGATTCTTTAATGAAAAATAGATATGGGTCAAAGTGGGGATTTTATGTCACTGGGTTATGTTTACTTTACTTGGCAGGAGCCAGCACTATGCACTGATACTCGAGCTAGCTTTAAACGCATCTGTATATCTGTACAGCACAGCATGTAAAGATACTTGCTTATGCCCTGGAAAGAGTAGAGGTCTGATAGTTCAGTGATCCACCAGTGCTAATTAATTTGATTGCCAGGTTTGTTAGACCTAGACCAGTTATCTTTGCAGAACATTATTCTGCCTCGGATAGATGTGCACTTGAAAGCTCAGCTCAACTTTTCATGCAGAGTTTCTGTGTCAGACCTAAAATCACTGCTGTGCCCGTCTTTGTAGCTCTTTTTGTCTTCCTTCAGTATTTTACTTCTATAGATGTGAGAACTTTACCTTCTGCAGTTCTTCCTTCCCGGTACAGCATTCCAGAAAAAAAGAAGATACAATCTTCTTTCCAACATCCACTGAAAATATGTTTTTCTCCTCCTTGCTTATACCCTTCAGCTATTCTTTTGGTCTGCTATTATCTATGAACTCTTCTTATGTTGCCAAATTCTATGTTGAAGCTGAGTTTTAATGAGAAACACTACAGAAAATAAAGATAAATTTTGAGGTAACAAAGGAACAAATAATGTATGTTTTCTTTAGTCTGGCTTTTTGGCTACAGTGAGATGGAGGGAAAGCTCACACATTCCAATGCCTAAAGACAGGGAAAGATTCCCAAAACCAAAAAGACACGACCTATTTTAAACTGCATTGAATTATATCCAACAGAAATTAAGAAGTAAAGCCATGAAATTCATTTTACGGTGAAATCAAAAGGAAATTTCATTTAATTTACTATATACTGATTTATTGGGTCAAGAAGTAAATAGGATTTAAACAAAACCAGAAAAAGTAAATGGAGCAGTTGGTTGGTTTTTTTTCCTTGTTGTGGATAAAACATATTCATTTCCTGTTAGGAGCCTTCTACCCCTGTAAAAGAGTAAATACTAGACTCTGATCCATTGTTGCCCAGGTTCTTTGTTTCTTAGAGACAAAATATTTCCCGAACAGATAAGAGAAACAAGTTTGATTGACAACTCTTAGCAGAGTCTCATCAGCTGCTGTACTGACAGCCTGGTGATGCGCACTGTGCTGATGTGGTAGGGACTGACAGGTGATTGACAGCCCAAGACTGTGGAGACAGGAAAGATGAAGCATGCTCAGTAAGAATAATGTGCAGTGTTTATGCAGCACTGCAGAGAATAGGAGCTAGAAAGTTAACTCTTTCAGAGCAAAGTGACACTGCAATGCATAATGGATGCAGTGTACGGAAAATTAGAGCCTGTCTACATTTCAGGTCACTAAATGCTTTCTGTTTATGGATGAGCTATATGCTGTGAGGAAGCAAAAGCATAAGCTATCACATTTGTAGCTGTAAACAAATTTCATGTGTGGTAGGTATGATGGAGTCCTCAAAATCGATTTATTTAAGCGTATAGATGTAGAATGTATTGAGAATTTCAGGTTTCTGTCATCCAATTTTATACAGCACTGCATAATGTTATACAGCAGAAATTTCACAAGGAACCAGTTGAGCTCTTTTACTCTGTCTATCCCTAGAAAAATATAGTGATTTCAGTTTTATTGTTGCTCTGAATCTGTAGCTGATAAGTGAATATGCATTTTGTGTTATACTTGATACTGCAGTTTGTGTCTGGAATGTACAATACAACTATACCATGCTTAGCACTTTGTGCACTATTTGTTCATTTTCTATTTTTGGTGCACAAACCCTGTTTGATTTTTCTTCATTTTTTGACAACTGGAAAGTTAGAGCAATAGGCTCAGAGTACAGTGAACTCTGGACCAAATGGTAAAATCCCCAGCTTTAAAGTACTTATCCTAAGTTTCTATAAGTGCCTTTAGAATATATTATATAGGTTTATCTTAGACTTTACTAAAAATTGTGTAGCGAATACACAGCAGGTGAGCTACAACAGATTTGTTTGACTGTTCTCCCTGTTTCTAACCTGTGCGATACAGGGAACTTTACAGCCCTTTGTTGGATTTTTTTGTGGGCGTTAATGGGGGAAAGCTACCTGTAGTGGGCATTTCTTACAAACAGGGAATGTATTTGGGAATAAACAGGGAAGGTTCCCCATACGTTACTTGCTTGCTCAACTATTGTCAAAAAGATTGTTTTGAGAGTCTAGCATGCTACGTTATCACCCCTGGTTTCACTAGAAAAGTCGCCTGGCTTCTCTCACCCCTGCTTTCTCTAGAAAAGTTGTCTGGCTTCTCTCACATAACTCTTACAGAGAAAATTAAATTTGCCAAGAGAAACAGATTGTAGTATTTCCAGGAACATGCTCTTTCTCTTTCCTTTTATTTTTTCCCAGAGAAATCCCGGTCATTAAACATGATTTGAGCATTCAGGTACAACACAGTAAATTGGCCTAGCTTAGTAAGTGAGACAGATTATTCTGTGTGACTGCCTGGTCTTCTTCCTAATACACCGCTCTCCTAGTTCTGCTTTTTTTTTTTCCCCCAAAGCTTCTTGGCAATATTTTTGAGTTTAATTTCAGAACACAGATGAAAATTTCATTAAAATCAGGTCTAACGTATCCACAAGTACCTGTGGATCACCACTGCCACCTCTACCGTCCAGTTAATGATTTCTAGTTGATAATTACTTCTTAAAATTGGTGGTTTAAGGAGTTCTCAATCCATTTTACATATGCTGTATTAAAACTGTATATTCATATTTTTTAGTAAGAATATAAGCAATGCATTAGTAAGTCAAATGCATTACAGATGTCTAAGTGTATTACACCTATGCACCTATTTTTATCACCCAAACTTTGGTAAGCTGATCAAAGAATAAAATAAGATTTGTTTGACAAGACCTATTTTACATAAACCCATGTTGACTGGCATTAATTACATCCCTTTCACTTCAATCTTCGTCAGTCAAATCCTGTATGATTTTTTTCACTATTTTGTCTGGATTGATATCAAGAAAGTGTATTATGTTACGCAATTACCTGACTGTGCAGTGTCCCTTCTTAAGTATTAGCACAACAGCAGTGGGGTTTTTTTAATTCTCTCAGTAGTTCTTTCTTTCTTTTTAATTAATATTTTACAACACCGGATAGAAATGTGCAAAAGAAACTCTTAGAACTGCTAATTTTAGAACATTTACTGCTAAGAGATACTATTTAAGATCCTTTTTAGCTGCTGATGGACCAGGAAGCATTTTTCATCTCAAGATCAACATTCTTTCCAAAAGTAGAACAAAAAAGCTTATTATGTATTGATCTTAACAAATTTTCTATTTCCAAACTAAATTAAATTTTGAGCAAAATTCAAGGTCTTTCTTATTTTTTCTAGCCTGTATAGTCATGGATTTTTCACTGACACCTTCAGCATCTTGTTATAATATTTTGTATTTCATAATCTGTTTTTACAGAACACTTTCCCCCTTTTTTTCCTTTGCTTTTACATTCCATATTCTTTGTAATCATTGTGGATTTTCCTTCTACTTATTGCCTTCATATTTCTCACAATATAGTTGTGGCATTTGGATATCTTATCAAGTCTTGTCATAGATTTTATCTGTATTTTGTCCTAGTCAGTTGAGCTTTGGTGAATCCAATATTTTGAAGCACCAGCTATATCTCTCCTACTGATCGGGATTGCCTTTTCTTTGTCTGTACTGAGTGCATGTTTTGGATGGCATTTGTACAGATACATGTGGTCTGATTGGAGAGTGTCCAGAGGAAAGCAAAAATCTTGAAAATAAGACTTACTAAGGAAAATGAAAGGATATGAGTTGGTCAGTCTACAGAAGAGAAGACTTGGGAAAAAGGAGAGAGGAAAACGGGATATAACAACAAGACCTGTCAAGGAGAGGCATGTGGTCTGTTTCCATACCCATGATGAGCAGGAGAAGAGATGCTGGCCTTAAATTGCATTTAAAAAGTAGACTGAGAGGTTGATTCCTACTGATAAGAAAGACGAGGTAATGGAGCAGATTCCCTGAGCAGGGACCAAGGGGCTTTGTCTGATCTGCATCTCTGATTCCCTGGTGTTGCTGGTCCCAAAGCAAGTGCCAGCTTTCAGTGCCCTGCTCAGTTCAGTCCCAACCATCATAACAAGTTCATGAATGATCTTCTGAGTGTTTAAATTTTTGTGATTAGAAACACCTTACGATTTCTCATTTTTAACAATGCAAATAATGTTTTTCAATACTGCTGACTGTTCTTCCAGAGTTTTTTTTTTTGGATTGTATATGACGTTAAAATTAAGATACCATAAATGAACTTATGTTTATATTAAGTAAATACTGTCAAATATAAATGCCTGAATTGCTACCTTCCCACATGGATCTTCCACCATTTTTTTTCAGAACAAGCATTTTTCTTTTTCTCCATATTACTGGCAGGTACTGCAGGAATAATTCCTTCTAGTTCTTGATATGAGATGAGCAGATATGAATTAGACTTTCACCTTCGCCCATTGCAGCCTTGTTAGTTAGCATTATGTTCCTGTGCTTCTGAGTTATTAACACCTTTAAAATACAAAAGAACTTCTTTACTGTAAAGTGCCAGCCATGTGCAACATGGGAGTGCATGCATGTACGTACACGCACAGCCTTGGTTAGGTACTCCATGCAAAGGTTTATTGTGAAAAGTGTCCCATCAACCTCTTTTTCAAATATCTTACAAATAAATACAAGATTTCAGATACATTACATATGGGTATCTCGATTTTTTTTCTGTTTGGTACTAAGCACGTTATCCAAATCATCGTCAGAGACCCTATGTTTGTAAAGTGGCACCTGGAAAAGGGCTACTAAACTCCTAATGTGAATTATACATAGCCTTTAATTGCAGTGGCACACTGAAATCCCAGTCATCAGGTTGAATCTTCTGCTGTATAAACAGATTGAGTGACAAGCCCTATTTGGGAGAAATCATGATATTATAGGACATGCTACATTACAAGAGTTTAGGGTCCAATCAGAGAGCAGGAAGAGTAAAGCCAAAATTAACATGAATCACTGTGATTTATGGGCTTTTTCCATGACCAATAAGAATTATCTCTTTGTTGTAGTGGGCTTTTGTCCACTCATTTGGTCCAATTTTCATGGTGTTCAGTTCTTTGTCTCTGCGGAAGACAATGTTAATAAAATGTGGAAAATCCTTGCAAAATAATGGAAATCAATATTTTTTTACACCAAAATATCAAATGATTTTTCACTATTACAAACTCAGGGTAAATTATTTCTTTCTTTGCATAGTATGATGGCAGTTGTGAAAAACTGGTCAGTACTTTTTCTGTTTTGCTGAATAACTGTCAGGGAGATCAGTATTTGGCTTCAAATGGCATCAGTTCATTAATAAAATGCTAAGTTTTTTTTAAAAAAACAGAAATTAAAATGTTCTTATACAATAGTATTTTAAAATATTTTTATAAGAAATTTAAAATATTTGGTTATTATTACTTCAGCTTTTAAATTCATAAGGTGATTTCTAAGAAGGTCACTTAATATACGCTATGCAGAAAAATGTTCTATCATGCTTACAGAGTTCCTGTGAGAAGCAAGACTCGGTCTCAGTATTCATTGAAATCCAAAATTATATGTATCTTATCCTTAGTAGCCAGGAAGTACTTTTCTTCTGCCTTTTTCATTTTATTTCTTTTCTTTTATTACACTTAAGTTTCTTTTTCAGAAGAAACACTATGAATTATGTAAGCAGTAGCAAAAAAAATGGAAACTTTGTGGTAGAGTATATTTTCATACTGCCACTCGTTTCTAAATGAAAGAGAGGCATTTAACCAAGTGTAGTAGTTTTGCCCACACTGGTATAAACTATAATATTTTGGAGCATGCAGATTGCCTGGAGGTATGAGACGAATTTCCTTTTATCGAGCAATGAATAACTAAACAGTGGACCGTCAGACTTCTTCCCTTTTTTAAATCCTCAGGTGTAAGTGATTCAGACTATCAGTCCTAACAGGGCTGGGAGCTTTATGGATATAATGATAACTTTATAATAACTTGAAAACTCTATATTGTGCATATACATATAACACTGCAAGTAGTGGTGTTGCAGACCTCACAGCGCTAGGAAACTAGCAAGACAGGGCTTTTGGGTAAAGACGAGCATTTTAAGGTTCAAATAATAAAAAAATTCACTGCAGAATATGACCTCTCTCCACAAATATAGTCTCACAGACATGTATGCACACACAAATAGAACACAGTCAAATATGCAACCCAATATAGTGTTGAGTTTATTACATAAAATTGCATGTTTGTGTTTACTATACAAATAAAATGTTAATACAACTTTTACATTGTATTTCAGTGATGCAGTAGTTCTGTTCCACATGATGCACCTTATTTTTAAGCACTATTTACCGTAGTGCAATATTTTTAAAAGGCTTAGGAGAATACAATATGCAACATCACCAAAAATTATGGAACCCTTATAGAAATACATTTAAACTGGGTCAGCTGCAGCACCATGATTAGTAGAAATAGAGCCAAAAGCTGACTGGACACTGAGATACTGTTCCCAATACCATATTGGAAGTTGCCTTGAATTAATGTAGTCATGATTTTTATTTTTTTAAAGTCTACTGTATATGAGAAAGCTGAGATATTACAGTGGCTATCATTCTTTATCATATTGAATTCTGCACTCCAAATTATATTACCTTGAAAATGTTGCTGACATTTTGCTGTTCCACTATTCCGATCCATACAGGTTTTAAACCACAGTATTTCAAGTTCACTCTGGTGCATATAGCAGTATAAGCAGTACCGTGCATTTCTCGTTTCTTTTCTCATTGTTTTCTCAGAGAAGGGGGTTCTGTGGAGTATGTTTAGGATTTTTCAAGACAAGGTCAGCCAATATATAGATACTATTAGAAGTTTACATCAGATAGGACAGTTTATAGGACTACGTATTGGATTTGGAAGAGAACGGCTCAGATTTGTGACATTCCTTTGGTTTTGTGGAATTCAAACTACTCTTCTGCTGAACTACTGGGGATGTCCTGTCTCCTGAAGGACATTGTTCAGTGCCCAGCTCTGCTGGCACAGGGAGAAGGGCTAATCCAGGTCCAGTATGTCAGAGCTGCTCTTTTTTGAAGGATCATCGCTTCGAGTCATTGCAAGTGAGTGTTGGTACCTTGACTTTATATTGTATGGGAAAGCCAAGAGGAGGAGTACAGGCTAGCTCTGATGCACTAGAGTGGTCTGAGCTTCTGAGGAGATAATGCTGCAGCACATGAAGTTACCTGAAACCTTGTGGTTTCACTGTGTAGGCCTGTTTCATTACTGGCACCCAGCTGAGACATATGGGTCATCATTCACTGGTTGAGAAAAGTTTATTGCTCAAGGTGACTATCACATGCCACTCAGCATGAGACAAGAGTCTAAGTCATGTCTCTTGCATACCTCTACTCCAGAACTAGCTGCCTGCTTGTAAGCGTGTTCGTTCAGCCAAGAGGACTTGTTCCTTGTCTACAGTGTCTTGGAAGTGCTATCCCTTCGTTATCAGCGTTGCCATTTTCATATCATTCAGCTTGAAACATCTGCTTTTCATCTGTGACCAGGCTAATCTTAGAAGATTACCATTTTAAACATAGTGGAGGAGTGTGTGCAGAGGAGCACCAGCAGGCAGCTGTCCGTTCAGCAGCCACTTTTGAGTCAGCATCACCTGTGCAGTTCGCTGGATGCCTGAAAATAGATGTTGATCATTTCGTTGTATCTTTTAAAAAAATCCATTACTGCTCCTGTCTCTGTTTGGCTATGAGAAACGCTTTTATATACAATTTTATCTAGTCTGGAAATATTAGAATACTGTGTAATTCAGTTTTTTTTTGTCTTTAATGTCTGGACTTGAATTAATAGGGCATTACTTTTCATCCCAATATCAATCTTGTTCCTTTCATTCAGACTCAAAGTCCTTTGTAGTACGTGATTTAATTCAGGAAAATGAGGCAAAATGAGACCCTGGTCCAGGGAGCATTAAACTAACATATTTCTGGTGACACATGTGATAGCAGCAGCCTGCTGTATAACTGTTCCTGTTTCCCTCACTTCTTCTAGTTGAGCAGAGACTTCAAAAGTTTTTTCACTCTCAAAAAATAGTATTATATGTATGTGTTCCTCCCCACCTTTCAGCCTTAAGGAAAATCAGTTCATCCATTACTAAATGAAATTAGAGAGTTTAAAAATACACTTTTCTTTCATAAAATTAATTCTCCATGATATCTTTTCCTAAGCAATCCTGAACTCAAACTAGCTTGATATTCCCTAACTGAGAATCAGTGCTTTCTTTTTGTGGCAAATTAGCTTTGATTTGACAGCTATTTTTGTTTCAAGATTGTATGCACACCAGCTTTTCTGCTGAGGCTTGGCTCTTAGGGACAGTTGCACATGCATGGCTGGCTATGCATCAAATTCTGTAATCCAAAGGGATGCTCCAGGTCACAGTTATTTTTCTTTCTTTTTTTTTTTTTAAAAAAGAAAAGTTAAAAGAAAAAAGTCCAGGCAAAGAGATGTTGAACCAGAACATGGTCTTGCACCAATAAAATGTTTATCAGGTTGGAAAACAAAGGAGTATCTGTCCTTTCCAGACTGTTTCTATTCAATATTCTGCTTTTCTTCATCATGCATACACAACTGAATTCAGTGAACTGTTAGTAGTTTTAGAACAAAAATGAAATAGAAGACCTTGCGATGAAGGAAATCCAGTTTATAAGCTTCAAGACCTCTCCACAGCAAAGATTTGGCCACTAACTTTAGAAAAGTGCTCCTTAACTGAGCTAATAAGTGAGTGTGACCTTAGCTGCAAAGGAACCACTTTGTGATAGTGCCTTCATGTGGCATCTTGCCAAGTGTCATGTCTGGCATCTTGGCTGAAAAAAATGTTGGTTTAATTTTACTTTTTATATCATTTATAGCATAAAGGAAATAACTCTGTGCTCTTCTCCCTTGCTTCCAAAAAAAGCACATTAGTCCTGGAGGAGTCTATTCTACATATCCAGCACTGATCATGTTCCTGAGATAATGCTATTCTCTGGTCCGAAGGCAATTCCTCTTCCCCAAACACCTGCTTGTTTGTTTTCTTTTAGACATGTGAAGAAGGTAATCTATTCCACTGTTTTAATTTATTTTAGTCTTTGTGAGGTGTGCAGCCTTTGCTCTTCAGATGTGTTTCTGTGTCTCCAGTGCTGGTAGCCAGGCTTGGCAGTAGATAGTTTTTGTGCTCTGGACTCATCTTCCCCATGTTGGGTCAGGCAGTTAGTGCCAGCTGACAGTCCTAGAGTGCTGTATGAAGCCCCATCGCTCAGGGAATCGGGCAATGTGTGTTCTTGGCGCACTTTCAAAGCCAGTCTTACATCCCAAAATGCCTTCTTCTGAAGCTTCTCTTCCCCCTCATCGATTCTCTTTAATAATAACCAAGATAATAGACCTATTTAGAATCTTATGGTGTGATTCTTCTCAGATACAATATATGTAGTGTTAGCTGTTCCTGGGAAGAACATTTTCAAAAGAACATAACCAATATGTCAGTAGAAATACTGTGGACTGCCGTGACTTCAGATTAGTTTTATCATACGTTGAATGTCTCTCGATTGTAGAAAGGGGCACGCATGTATCTAGATTGTAGCAAATTTGTATACTATCAAATTCATTTGTGCAAATACGTGTGATCATGTAATTACAGTCTGCATTACTGGAACAGAAATGCACGGGAAAGCAGAATTAGGATTGTGCTGTCAGCTTCAATTTGAACATCCCCCGGCAGCTGGGCACACTGCAGAGCAACATGAGCTTTTGGTGAAGCTTTTGCTGCAACTGTTAGAATCAGGATCAGTGCCTCAGTCACCGAAAAGTCACTGCTACCCCAAATGCAGGTATGTGGACCTGGTCATTCTAATCAGTGATTTAGTTACCCTCTGCACACACAAAAAGTAGTAGGGACAGAAGTAATGTCCATGGGGAAGATTAGCTAGTACAGAAAATGGCTGTGTAGCTTCTCAGCAGAGGTGGTCAGTGAGAGCTGTGGCACAACTACACAGAGTAGAGCATGCTCTGGACCTGGCCACCACTAGTGCGTCTTAATACAAGAAAAAAAAAGGAGTGTCCCACAAGACATTTAGAAAGGACCAGCTTTCTCTTTGCCTTCAGAGCTGCCACTTCTGGAGAAAAAGGAGTGACCCAGTATTTAGATATTCTTCCAGAAAGGAGGAGATTATTCGTATTTGATTTTTGCTTGTTTGCACAATGTATCATGATATAGTCATTCAATTATGTTTAAGTTGAATGGTTGTTTAAAGAAATTTTAGTATCTACAGAAAGTGCTAGCTAATAGGCAGAGACAATAAGCAAAAATTATTATTTACAGAGAGCATGTTAAAGCCATTTTAAAGCAAGGCTTTAATGAGATAATATTGGCACGTGAGAATTTTCTGGCTTGCGCATCCTACTAATTGAGTATTCCACTTCTGTCACTTCTTTTTAGAGTAAGGGTTATTGCAATTGCACAGCATTTATAATTTGTCCTTATGAAACTGATACATCTACTCACTAGACTGTGACACATTTCTGTAGACCTGTTGATAGGATCTAAACTACACTTCTCCTGCATGCTTTGAATTTGCAAGCAAAAGTCAACAGGGTTGGAAGGGACAGCCATGAGTCCTTTACCATGAAATTTTGAAACAGTTCTAAAATTAGAGAAAAAGAGCTGGGACCCTGGATCAGACAGCTGTGTTACCATGGCATGTACGCGCTGCCATCTGATTTTCATTCGCACTGAAGAACATTATAGACTTTTTTAAAAAAAAAGCTTTTCAAGAGCTTATGTCCTTCTCTTTTCCTTCTTTATACAATCATAGTTATACTCTGATTTTTGTCACTGATTTACTTTATAAAAGATGCTATCTGACATGTTTAGCTAGTTTAGTTATTAAGGAAGGAAGCAGTAAGAAAATAGCATCCTATATACTCATTATATTCAAGTCAACAGTGCTTGAGTAAAGCAGTGCTTTTGGTTTATACTCATATGCCTTACCTATGCAATGCTGAGGCAAAGGGACAAAGGCGAAAATTTTCAGATGCAGATATTGCCTACAGTAATTTTTACAAGTGTTCATGTAAACTCCTCATTTATATATCCATGGCTACCATTATATACAGCCATTTGAGGAAAAGATGTATATATGTATATATATGTGTATATATAGATGTGTATAAAAGATGTATATATGTATATATGTATACAGAGTCTCACCATCATTTAGGAAACTTATTCATAAAACTTAAATTTTTGCTTTTTCATGACATAATTATTAGTGTTCCCAGGTTTCTGGCACAACTGACTTGGTAAAACGTCATGCATATATAGCCTTCCTATCTGAAAAGCAGTCTAGGAAAGATAATTTGATTGATAACGTGTGAGTAAACCTAGTATTTCAGACAATATAGCTGAACACATTTTGTGCAAGAATATTCAAATTTTTGATTCTTCTATAACAAAGATAGGCCAAAACACCAGTAATTATAAGAGTCTTTCTGCAGGTTCACAGCAGTGCAGCGTTTCTCTTTCATTTGATAATTACCTTGTTAAGCTAGTGTCCAGCTAGCTCTGTATCTTTTAAAGAAAAATAACCTTCTCATTAATTCATGGCAGATCTCCAACACTCTTCATCAAAATATTGGACTAGAAATTTAACTGAGTTTTAGATTTTCTGGGCTGAAGTAAGCAGCTCCTTCTCAGATTCCCTCTGGATCATTTGCCACTCTCTTCTTCCATTTATTATCTCTACTATTATACTTCAAAGGATGCCATACTTTGTTGCCTGTTTTTGCTTAAGTTCTGCCCAGCACTAAATAAATGGCAAGAACTCCTCATCTCAGTACAGACCAAAGAGTGTTTTTGGGTTTTGCCTGTCCATTTCCCCTCTTACTTTATTTGTCAAAATTAAAAAATAAGAACAACACATAGCACTTTTTAAACTCATCACATATTTTTGAGACTAGAAAGAGATGTGGTTCACATTGCAAGGATGACAGATAACCCAAGAATCCTTGAAAAAAACACGTAAAATTTTCCCTGGATGATGTGAAAATGGCTACAAATCCTTAAAGGGAAGTTTTTTCCTTTCTTTGGTATTTCAAATGTAGCTCACAGTTGTTTGGCAGGATGGCTGAGAGCTGCTGACAGACTCAGATCAGTGGAAACCTTTTTTCTTTTTCTTCCTGAAGAAGAAATCTAACTTCCTGTTTCACATCTGAGATGCCTCATGCTCACTGAGAATAGCAACAACCAGGTTTATGCTGTTGCTGAGCTATCTTAAATATAGACATCCACAAAGACAGCAATAATGAATCTCAGCTAATATCCTGTTTAGTCTTACAGAGCTTTTGTATAGATTCCTTTGCTGTCACTGAAGATGCTTTTATGACTTCTGTAATGTATTTCTCTTTCAAAACAGCAGAGAAGCTTTCATCTGTCTGCCATCATTACTATTTACAATTGCAGTGGCACTAAAGATGATCTTCCTCAAGTTTCCAATCCACAGTATTTTCTCAAGCTCTTCAAAACTGCCAGAAGTTATTTCAGGTATAATACATTTAATATAGACTATTAAATCTGATGCCTTGAATTCCTCAAGACATGTCAGGAGTGACTCAAGCTCTTATTTGTTTTCCCACGGACCACATGAAATCATCCTTTTATTTGAAATCAACCCAATTTTATCCATTGCCAAAAGTGCAATGAAAATTATTTCAGGATGGCTGAAAGGTCATACAATGCTTCGCTAAAGGTATATCTCATCAGAGTCCTCCACCCAGTGCTCTAGACATGCTGGAGTAGGGAAGTCCAATTTTCTACTTAAAGAAAAAAAAAAAGGCATGTGGGGTGAGTACTGGTGTTTCAAAGTCCTTCTTTGCTTTTACTTAGCATGACATCTTAAGTAGTTAGTTCTTTTGTGACTTTGTATGGCAGTTGAGTGCCCAGTTCCCTCATACGCTTTCACATCCTGACCTTGTGAATAATCTGAGAACATGAAAGTGGGAGAGGGCAGCAAGGGGCTCTGGCCTGTTGGATCCCCCCTGTGAAGGACTCATTACCCTTACCAGCTCCTAAGCTGTCAGTACATAGTACTGTGCTGCGTGACATCCAGAAGTGCCTCTCTGCAGCCTCTGGGATGACTGTAATACCCATGTGGATGGAAGCTGAATTGCTCTAGCAACTGCTCCCTGCCTCTTGATAGTAAGAACCAGACGCTTTTTTCCTGTTGGGGATCACTTACAGGCACATGTTGAGCCTGCTTTCCCCTCACCATGCACTTTTACGCTTACAGTTCCAAGGTTCCCTGAAATACTTTTGAAATACCACTTCACTGATTCATCCCACCCAACTGAGCCATCTGTTAGAAGGTATCTGGATTTCTCTGGTTTGGAGTTATGGGATTTTTTTTCTAATTTTGGTCAAAGCAAGAAATCTCCTACAAGATTCAACCTGCACCTTCCTTCCCTGTTCAAATAGCAATGCATTGCTATGCAGAATTTTATCAATGACAGCCTGCCTTTTGTTTAAAGTTTGGTCAGACTGTGCTACTTCTTTTAAGTTCAGTGGGACACGTGTTTATTAGTGCTATATCTCTGCAGGCAGAGAATGTCTTTTGGATTTAGAAGGATGCCACATTTTTGAATCTCAGGAAGTGTCATAGTCTACACATTTGACGCAGTTGGGTGGGAACAATTTTCCTATTCTCGCTTCTGCCGTGTTTAGACATCTGAGCTCCTCCAAGCTCCCTATTGCCTGCTACTTCATTCCTTCCTCTCTAGTGCATGAAAAGAGTTAGTGGGGGCCGTACCACAGCAGAAAATTCTTCTTCCAGCTGGAGACAGAGGGTCACTGCTGGGGCTGGCCAGGGAATGGGACCCAGGCCCTCAGGGGCACTTGGTATGGGGGAGAATGAAGGTTTGTAAGAGTTTATAATGTCTGCTATTGGGTAAACACTGGAAAAGGAAGTAGGAGAAGAACAGATCTCAAATACTTATTTTTGTGAATTCATTTCTAAGATATACCTGATCCTCAGTATTTGTCTTACAGCAGATACGCAGGAAAACCTAGCACCTGAAAACCAGGTGATTCTCCCCAAATTGCTGTAGGGTTTTTTTTAAGTAAACATCAAGATTTTATATTCTTTTTTCTTAATATAATTTTTGAGTGTTCTAAGGTCTTATCTCTTGTGAAAGGCAGCACAGTGAGCTGGATAATAAATCCAAGATGAATTGTCTTGCTCTAGTTATATCTAGGTGCTAGGAAGAAAAACAAAAATCTTCTGAGTTATAATTCTTGAACTTTCACTACAAAATCAGATCTTTTTCGTTAGATCACCCTTCCTAAAGCTTTGAACAAGATGCTGCCTAGTTTGAAAATTATTTCTGTAGTTAGCCTCTTCTTTTACTACTTTTTATTTCATTTACTTTTCTACTATTGCCACCTTTGCCACCTTTGCCACCTTTTGCCTCATTTTGGAGAGAAGGCACTGAAATAGCATGGGAACTGCTGTTTTCTCAGGATCTAGAAAACTGCAAAATACTGTGCAAAGTTAGTTCTCATTCTAAGAGATCCAATCTGGTTTTCAGATCAGAGTCAATGAGGTCTAGCTATGTAACCAAAAGTCTGAAAGCCTGCATGATCCAAACTAGACCTCTTATGATTTGTATATCACCATGAAACACAAAGCAGATATTTTTCTTTTGCTGTGTTGCTTGAGGCCTGAGAAGAATTCACGGAACTTGCACAGGAAAAAAATCTCACTTCCACATTGGCAACATCATTCCTGCATTTTCTACAGCAAAATACAAATTAATTTTATGTAGCGCAGAGTTAAAAGTCAAAGGTAATAAAACCTTGCAGGTTGCTTCTGATCTTCTGTGGTGTGTCTGACTGCATCACATTATCAGTGGAGAAAAGACAGTTTCCATTTCAGCACACAGTCTTTTTCAGCTTTTTATCCTATAACCCCTTGGTTTTTATGAAGAAAATTGTCATTCTGTCATTTATTTTGTCTCTGCCACTTTTACCATCCCGGAAGTGAAAAATTCTCTACGCAGTGATCCCTGTCCAGTATCTGTTCTGAGAATATGTGCTTTTACATACTTTTTAAGTGACATTTTTCTTCATTAATTGATAACCAAAAGCTACTGTAGATATTAATGTGCAAACAATGTATTTTTTGTGCTAAATAAAGATGCTGTCTTCTGTTATGATTTGTGACCGAAGTTCCACCTCAACAAGCAGATATAGTCTAAAGGGTGCAGCTAGCAAAGGATCAAAATCTTGTCTACTCAGATTGTGACAGTTAATTCTGGTAAGATGTGGTCTGTTGGACAAGTTCAGATGCTTTCTTTGATTGCCTACCCTAAACACTGCCACACACAGGAGATGGGTATCCGACAGCTCCACCTGCCTTACATGTGCACAGGTACTGGGAGCTTGTAATC
>NW_009710185.1:687-976 GCF_000703405.1 Apaloderma vittatum | reverse complement strand
AACGCCCTGAGGAGGGGAAAAAAAAGTCTTTGTTAAGGATTCAAGGCTCATTAAGCATGAAGCCGCGGCGGGCGGTAAAACCAGTCGCGAGCGCAAGTCCTGACAGCTTGAGTATTTCAGAGCGGGGAAACCCCGAGCCCTGTTAATCCCCCTTCCCAGTTCGCCACAGAAGGGGACGGAGCTGGGAGCGGCGGGCAGAGGGAACGGCGTCGGGAGCCTTTGCATCTGTCGGGGTTCGCTAAACCCGACGAAGACGCGCGGTGCTTCCCCTGCGCGCGGCGTTCACGAG
>NW_009710185.1:0-401 GCF_000703405.1 Apaloderma vittatum | reverse complement strand
GCCGCTTCAGGGCCAGCTTCCACAAATTCCCATCCTGGCTGAGGAGGGGCTGAGCAGGGCAGAACTCCTCCCTTCCCACAGCGATTCGGATAAACCTCTCCGGGACGAGATGCTCAGTGGCCGGCCAAGGGGACAGGATCCTTTGTCTGGGCTGAGAAAGAGGTGAGGTCCGGCTCATGCTGGGGAGATGGTGCCAAAGCGGATTTTACAGCCAGGTGACAGCGAGGTTGGGTTTTACAGCATGTTAAAACCCCCATCTTTTATCAGGAAGGTATTTTGACAAATGGCGCGGAAACGAAAGCGATCTCCACTCCCCCAGAGCCGCGAACACGGCACGGCTGGGATCTCGCAGCCCGCTGGAGAACCTCAAAACACAAAGTGCCTCGTGCTGCTGGGTGCTC
>NW_009710184.1:0-4372 GCF_000703405.1 Apaloderma vittatum | reverse complement strand
TAGCCGCCTTAAATCGCACCTGACGTGCTTTGTGAATTAATTAGTTATTTTCTCGTATTTTATTTTTTTGGAGGGAGTGGGCAGAGGTGAGGCGAGGAGCGAGGCTGTTTGTGGACTGGAGGTGCTGCCCGGGTGAGTGGTGGCAGCTCAGGGGGCTCTTCCAGCCTCCAGAATTACAGGATCCCAGGATGCTGGGGATGGGAAGGGACCTCAAAAGATCATCTAGTCCAATCCCCCTGCCAGAGCAGGAACAAATTCCCTGGTTCTGCGAGGGGTCGCCCCCCAGGACCCCTGAGCCGCGGCCGGGACCCCCGGCTTCGCTTGGGCCCTGCCGGGGGGTGAATGTCACCGGGCGGGTGGTGTTAGAGAAACCGGGGTAGGAGTTCTGGCCACAGACGGAATCTGTGTAATATCACGGAAGGATGATTTCTTGAGGAGCCTAACGAGGGCGGCCCTCCTGCTTTGAAGGCCGTGTTTGAAAGACAGCGAACCGGCAAACTAGGAAGTGAGAAACTGAGGAAAATGTGGAGGGACCCGAGGTAGTTTTCATATCTCGATCTCCCACTTACAGATTAATATTGTGAAAGCTGCGTCTTGTTTTCATAATGTACTTTGTTTTTCCCATCTCAAAAATCAAAGGAGAAAGTTGTGGTTCCAGTCCTGTCCGGAGCCACACGGTTGAAGCCGAGCGTGTAACCACTTACAAGCAGGTTTTTGTCACAACGCAGGGTTTTAAGAATGGTGGGAGAATAAACACTTATGATTTCTCTTCTTACTCTGACACTTAGAAGCAAACAGTCTGCCAAAATACTTCAGCGGTAAAAAAATCTGGTGGATGGTAGTATAGCGATTTCCATGGCAACCAATGGTGATATCATGGTAAGCAAAGTTAAATTTTGGACTGTGCAGTAGGAACACATAAGGATGCGTGCTGGCGTGAGCGCCACCCATAAACATTTGCTCGGGAGGAGGTGGCAGGGTTGGGTGAGAACAAAACGGTTTGGAATCGGAGGTTTGCTTTGGTTTTCGCGTGTTCCACGCACGGGCATTCCCAGTGACATCTGCGCTTTCTCTGCATTACGTTGCAAATCCAGGGACCTGGGGCATCGTCCTGCCTGGAAATCCTGGAGAATTCGTGGTGCTGCAGTGGGTTTCTGGGAAGAGCCGGCTCTGTAGCAGAGCGGTATCAGACAGGTGGTGCAGAGAGCGGCGCTGAGGCTTTGGGAGGTTCCTGCAGACCTCGGCCTGCGAGAGAGCGACCGACGGCGAGAGATCACCCTGGAGCATCCTCCTGAACCCTGTGCTTGAGGAAACCTCGGTCGTGTTGTAGGAGGGACGAGTAGGATTTCAAAGTTCATAGTTCAGGAATCAGAGACTGTCAGAAATGAACGATAACGAGAAAGCTGCCTTTAAGATTTTATATTTTGAGGTTTGGTTTTTGTTTTTTTTTCCCCTGGTAAGCAAGCATCCTCTGTCTGTGGGCTTAAATTATTTTTAGAAAGCTGCAAGCTGCTGTCACGAGCGGCGTAGCCTGCTTCTCAGCCCTGCCTTGTGGGGAGAAGCTGCAGCCCTGAAATGGGGCTCCCCCCTCCCCAGCTCGCAGCTTGCTGGTCGGACTGGGAGTCGGCGGGAGCGAATTCAATTCTGGCTGTCCCAGATCGTGCAAACCTGAGCTGGAAGAGGGAACCGTTCAGTTATGCTTCCCCTCCCCTTCGACAGGGAGATGCCCCAGGCGTGGCCGGTGGCGTTTTTCATGCTCTGTGGAAGGAGCGCTTCGTGTTTTCCCCTGAGCTGTGCTGGCTGTCGGCTGAGGTGTCGAAGGGAAACCCGAACAGATTTCTCCCCTGAGATGCGGTGGGACGTCAGCGGTACAGAGGAACTTCAGCGCAGCAAGGGTTTGTGTTTGAGGAGAGCTTGGGGTGGGGGGGACAGGCTGAGCTTTCTGATAACGAGGTGTGTAGAAGTGCAAGTGTAAAAGCTGTAGATTGCACGTTAGGGAAAATGACCTCACCTACATAATCAAGTAGAATGTTTTCTTAACACGGCGGGTCCCAGTCTGAAGCGTTGGGGCCTGAAGGGCAGCAGCTAGAGCGGTGTAATAATAAGCACAGCCATAAAAACGGGCGAGCTGGAATGCCAAGAAATAGAATAGTGTCTCGTTAGAGTAAATGTTTCTGAAACAATAGTAGAATGACAAGAATAACTGGGAAACTTGGGTGTAAATGAAACAGGAGAAAGGGATGAGGTCAGCGAGCTGAGAGCAGAGCAGGAGCCGAGTGGTTGATGGAACTTTTCAGAACGATGTAGGGAGGAGTATTTGTGGGAGGTCTTGTTGTTTTGCTGCGTGTAAAATTATTGAAAAACTAATTGAGGAGGGCAGAGTGGATGGTCGGTGTTGATGAATCTTGTCAGCTCTCCATCTGAGCGGTCAAATATGGAGCCGCAGCTCGGCGAGGCAGCCTTTTACTCTTCGCCCTATTTATAGGGTAACACAGTTCTGTTCTTAATTACGGTCGATGGGCTGGAGAGTCGGTTGGACTGTTACCTCCTTTTCACAGGAAATCTACAGATGTCAGCGGGTTTACATAAGGATCAGGGAAAGAATGTGGCCTCTGTGTGACCAATAGTAGCAACAAAGGCACTTAAGTGTCTTCTTTGATTCGATATTATTAGAAGCAGAAGTATGTTGTCTTTTCTGTCCGCTGCCGGGCTTCTAGGCCGCTTGTTGCTTTAATTGCGCTCCGCTCGGTCCCTCTCTGTATTCCTCCCACCCTCCGCCCCGCCCCTGCCAGGGACTTCTCTGCTCCTTGTTTTGATCTGCTAAACCAACCAATATTGACATTATTATCGCGGGCCTTGGCTGGTTTTACCTGTGTGTTAACCCCGGTACGGGGGGGAAAACTCGGGCAAATAAATATTAGTTATCTCGGGGAACGAAGCTTTCGTAGCCGAGGTTGAAATCGCAGCCTAAAAAAGCTCGGGTTTGTGTGGTGTTCGGCTCAGGTCTGCGAACGGGGCGTTTGACATCGCTGCCTGAACGAACAGCGACGTTCTCTCTTTTTTCTTACTGATTCCGTTTAGTCCGAGGTGAAGCAGAGACAGTGCAGGCGGTTACGGCAATAAATGGCCGCACAGCAGTGCCTGAAGCCTGACCCAAACCCTCCTCTGTGGCGGGGTCGCCTCAACCCAAACGCCGGGTTGCACCGCGCGCTGCACAGGGGGTTTGTCGGGGCGGCCAGGGTGAGCTGGCGTAGGAGAAGGTGGTGTCGCAAGGAGGAAGTTAAAATTGTGAGCCTGGGCAGGGAAGCTGTGCAGCTGTGGAGAAGCTCCTTGCTGCTCGTTTTCCCTCTCAAGTTTTTCTTTCTCCTTGCCTCCCTGTTTTCTCGCCGTGAGCTCTCCCCCACGGTGGGCAGAGCGTTGCCAGTACCCTCCTTCTTCCCCTCGTGTCGGTGTCGTGTGCTGGAGGGCACAATCTTATCTGGGCAGGAGGGGAAACCGGAAGGCGTGAGAAAATAACGTTACGGTTAAATGGCAGAATTCAAGAAGTTATTCGAGCCAATCCGACCAAGCTCGGAACTGTTCCCTTACCTGGGCAAAATAAGAAACTGTGAGCGGCTGTTGTTTGGCAGGTACCGTGGTTTGCAAAGAAAGCTTCCCAACTGCACTGATGACTTGAATTCGGGGTTGGGGTTCAGTTGGCAAACGTCTCTGCTGTTCTTTCCGGTGGGCCTGTGGTAGTCATCCTTATTTTTTTCTAATTTTTTTTTTAAAAATTACTTTCAGTTGTGCGGTTTGCTGCTATTCAGAGTATTGTGGCCTGCAGTGACACTGATAACTATTAAGTCACTTTGATTCTGATTTTCTTTGGCAGAATTAGGAGCAATAGCATCAAAGCAGAGAGCGGCACTGCTTACTGGAGGAAGGCAGAAAAGAAGCAAAGACTCCGGCAGTGGAGATGGTCTGTCTTGCTGCAACCTACAGGAAGGAAGAAGGAAATAGAACACAAGATATTTCAGTTTCAGTTTTGTCTTTGACTTAATTATGTTGGCTGAGAAAATGCTCGATGGGTCTGCCTTGACATTTTATGACAGGCGACTTAGTTTCTCTTCTGCCTAGCAATTTTCTTCCTTTCTTCTTGTTCCTCCTGGCTTTCCAAAATCTACGGATCCTTCCAGCTTCTCATTTGCCTGTGCGGTGCTGTGGGGCGAGGAAGGTTGTGATTCCTTTGCTACTTACTTTGCATTCTCTTCCTTCAGAAGATCCTCTTGTGTGCCATTTAATAGAATTATTTTATGTGTGGACAGATTTCTTCTTTTCGTTTTTTTGAGAAGGGTAATTGAGGCTCTAAGCTAACAGCTTGAAAACTTTATCC
>NW_009710183.1:2068-2685 GCF_000703405.1 Apaloderma vittatum | reverse complement strand
AAAACGTCGAGAGGAGGGGCTGGGGGGTGGAAATTTCTTGCGAGACTTCTCTTGCGTAGCTGGAAGTCGGCACGAGTCCCTCTCGCCGAGGCGCGTCCCCTCCGCGTCGCCACGACGGGAGCTCGCGTGAGCCCCTGAGACGCCCCCCGGGCTTCGTCAAAGAGCAGCAAATTCTCCAGGATGGATTTTCAACCCAAAACCCCACCAGTGCCAGCGCTTGGTTTGGCACCCGGAGTCGCTGGCCGGGCGGGCCCGTGCTCGGGAGCTGAGAGAGCTCGGTCGGAAACGCCGGGACGGGATCGAGTTTGTGCAAAGAAGCGACTGAAACGCAGCTCAGCGGAAGCTGAACCCAAATCCTGTGGGAAAGCTCCTGGAAAAAGGGTCGGGCGCTCAAAACTGAGAGCGGCGCCGCGCCGGGTCCTGAAGTTCAAAGTCCTGATTGAGCCCCGCTTGGCTCCCTTGGTGAATGTTTACCCTCCCGCCGCGATGTGCTTGACTGCAGCATCTGCGTGATTTCTAATTTATTTATTTCTTTATTCCCAGCTGCTATTTTTAGACTTGAATTGCTCCGAGTGCCTTGTATTACCAAAAAGTGACTATTTTTAAAGGGTGGAAAG
>NW_009710183.1:1676-2012 GCF_000703405.1 Apaloderma vittatum | reverse complement strand
GGGATCAGCGAAAGGCTCCGAATATCGCCCCCAAACCAGTGAGCGGCGCCAAAACGCCCGCTCAGAGGTGGCTTAAACCGCGGGGATTTGGGGAAAAGAAATGAAAAGTGGTTGTTAAGTGAGAAATCTGCCGCTGTTTGTGCCAGGTACTGCCTTTCCTCGTTAATTTTAACTCTGCTCTTCCCACAGGTCGTCCTGCCGCTGGCCACCACCGGGGACGGGAACTGCCTGCTCCACGCCGCCTCCCTGGGTAGGTGCTTCCCTTAATTAGCAAATTAAGACCCCGCTGAGGCTGGGAGCAGAGCTTGGGGAACGGGAGCCGGCATTTTTCCGCAC
>NW_009710183.1:997-1231 GCF_000703405.1 Apaloderma vittatum | reverse complement strand
CTGCCGTTATTTTTTATTTCTCCCCCGCTGTGCAGGCATGTGGGGTTTCCACGACCGAGATCTCATGCTCCGCAAATCCCTCTACACCCTGATGGACAAAGGCGCCGAGCGGGAGGCGCTGCGCCGGAGGTGGCGCTGGCAGCAAACGCAGCAGAACAAGGAGGTGGGAACCGCGGGGTCAAACCCCTGGAGAAGCGTTGGAGGCCGGGTCGGACGGGGTTTGGGGCAGCCTGG
>NW_009710183.1:0-959 GCF_000703405.1 Apaloderma vittatum | reverse complement strand
CTTCCTCAAGTCCTTCGTGACCTTGGGGCAACTCTCAGGCGTGTGGTGTGTGGCCATGCCGCGGCCAGATGTAGCCTTCCATCAGAATTCCATCAGAATTCCATCAGAATTCCATCAAAATTCGATCTAAATTCCGTCAAAATTCCGTCAAAATTCGACCTAATTTCCATCAAAATTCGATCTAAATTCCGTCAAAATTCTCTTTATTCCAAAGATAGGAAAAAGGAATTTGTGAAGTTGCCACGTCCGAGGCTTTTTCGAAGCAGGAGATGGGTCTCGCCCCTCCGCAGCGACGTGGTTCTGTGGACGGGGTGGTCTTTGGGTTCCACCTGACGCCGAAGGATGTCTTTTAGTGTCCAGCTTCCTTTTTTTTATTTTATTTTGGGATGGTCGCAAAGATCTGTATCGTGACAGTTTGGAAAAGTGCCCGTTTCCCCGTCTGAAGCAGAGCAGTTAATAAATAGTGGGAATTTCCCAGCGATGTTCTCTCGTGCTTCGCTCTGCGAAAGGATCCCCGCTGCCGACACAGCCGAGGGTGGAGAAACGCTAATTAATACCTCGCGGAACGAAGCGGGGAGCCGGCCGTGCCCCTGGTGCAGGGCTCGGAGGGTTTCTTGGCAGCTCCGAGGGTTGAGGATGTTGTGTTTGGATTGTGGAGCTGGGAAGGAGGAGGAGGAGGGTGTGAGGCTCCTGCCCTTCCCGTGACCTCGAATGGGGCAGGTTCAAGCTCAGCTTTCCTTTCGGTTTTGTGGGGTTTAAGGTGTTTCTCCCCTTCCTTGGGATGAAAACTGCTTTCCCGCTCCGGGATTGCTGCTTGAAAAGGGAGGGACCGTGTCCTCCCCGTGTCCCATCGAAGGTTCTCACCCAAAGTTTGGGGTTTTTTTCCTTTTTTTGCAGTCTGGCCTCGTTTACACGGAAGAGGAGTGGCAGAAGGAGTGGAACGAGCTGATCAAGCTGGC
>NW_009710182.1:0-3384 GCF_000703405.1 Apaloderma vittatum | reverse complement strand
GGGATAAGGAGGTGAGAAGCCGCCGTCGTGCCCTGAAGAGGACCCTTTGCCTGTCACCACGGTGAGGCTGCCGGGGACACAGCATGAGCTCGGTGCCGTTCGGAGCACGCCCTTGCCAGGGTCCTTCAGCAGCACTGGGAAGGTGCACACGGGTCCCAAACCCTCTACTGGCACTTTTGTCCCTGCTTGGCTGAGCCCTGCAAACCAACACCCCAGGAAAGGCACCTTCCACCCACCAGCACAGGCAGAGCAAGGGCAGACAGGAAACTCACACCAGAAATGAACCAGAAAGGTTTGCTTTAAAAACAGACAGTAGTAACATGGCATTGCTAGCTCTGCCGGGGAGAACGCCATGGTGCAGCTAGCACTTCGGGGGTGCCGCTGGTAACACTGCGCTCACCTCAGCACCTGCTCCGCATCAGCCACCTGTGCAGGAGCGGGAAGGGAGGCATAAACACTGTGTGGCTGCTTGCACTGTTGCCACGGCCAGGGGGCGGCCTGCCTGGTGAGCAGAGGGGCACGGTGAGCCCCCACCTTCACACAGGAGCCAGCACTACCTGCAGAGGGGCTCCAGCCTGGTGGGTGGCTCCTCACAGCGCGCCAAGGAAAGGAAAGCTGTTTCCTCCCAAGATCCTGTCACACAAGCTCCCAGGACGCTTGTGCTCAGGTATGGAGGCTCCTGGTAGGACCAAGTGGAGTGGGGACAGCTCAAATCAGGAGCCCAGCCTATGGCTTTGCCTCCACGCAGCAGGAAGCAGGGAGTGTCCCAGTCCAGAGCCCCTCAGCCACGTGAGGTGGCATCACTGTCCATCCCACCGCTGGCTCTAGCTGTCTTTCTCCGTGGTGCGGGCCAGGTAGCGGTCGTAGTTCTCCTCACATCTCCTCACGCAGCGCAGGAAGTAGTCCTCATCAGCAATGGCCTCCAGCAGGTCGGTCTGCACCAGGCAAATGTTGTACAGCTCCGAGGTGGGAGCTCGCCTGGGGCTGCTGCTGCCCCGCTCTGAAAACACCTGTGGTGAGACAGCAGCGCAGAGGAGCACTCGCACCCACTGCAAGCAGCAGTGCCAGGGCTGTGCCCAGCAACAGCGCAGAGCCTGGCAGCAGCAGGCAACCCATCCTCAGGCAGGTGCCTTCACATTGGCTGTGGGTTAGTGGCAGAGGGTAGGGCTCCCATCTCCACTCCAACGGGAGAAGGCAAAGTTTCTCAGGATTTCCCCTCCCTCCCAAAAAGCACCGTTGTCTCCAAGCCCTCCCCATGCAGCTGAGGCTCCCAAGCAGGCTACAGCATGCAGCTGGAAGAAACTGGCTCTAGGCAGCAGGTGACCCCAGGACAACCTCGGCCAACAGCTCTTCCTTTAGCTGCTGCAGCCTGTCGCAAAGGAAGGAACGGGGACTTTGCCTTCTGATCTTCACCACAGCTCTGCCTAAGGCCACCTGGCAATCTGTTTCCTGCCCAGTGCTGCTTGGTCACCATAACTGACATGGGGACAGCCCTGCAGAGCTGGTGACGCAAGAGAAGGGTAAGCTGGCATCCAACTCACTGATCCTGGCTGCAGGACAGCAAAGTCCCAGCAGTGGGGATGAGCCCTGCTGGTGAGATGCTCGGCTGCTGCCCAGACCCCAGCAAGGTCAGCTGCCACCATTACCCGATTCTACCTGTCAGATCCAGTGTCGGGGGGAGCCCTGGGGCTGGATGCATGACTGCCCTGAGACAAGACAAGCAGCCGATTGAGAAATGCCAAGCAGCCGACTGGCCAGCTGTGCCAGCTACAGATGGTGAAAGGAAGAATTCTGTGATCAGTGAAACAGCCTGAGGCTGAAACGCAGCAAGTGGAGCAAGGTGAGCCACACTCCGGCTGCTGCAGCTGTGTGGGCAGAAACTGCTGTGTGCAGGCACCTCAGCAGAGCCTTCCACAGGAATTGCCCCAAATCAGGCACGGGACAGACTGAAGCGTATTCCCAACAGCTCTGCTGTGGGTAGCAACAACTCCAACCTGTCACCATCACTGCTACGACCAGCAGTGGGGCTGACGCATCCCGCAGGCTGGCACAGGGTGCAGTGACACCGGGGCTATGCCTTTACACCCTTTTGCAAGCTTATGCTTGTGCAAAGGGGATAAAAACATGCCCGACCTTGTTGGGGACAGCCCCCAAAGCAAGCAGCTGGCGTCAGAGGGGCCTGCAGCCACCTACCTGGGGGTGAACGATGGTGTCCGTATCGTCCAGCCGGATGTTGTCATCGATGAAGATGTGATGAACCCTACGATCGTGGGGGTCAATCCACAGGGGCTTCCCACCCCAGGAAGAGAACTTATTTCTAGCCCACCTGAAACAGCAAGCAGGACAAGGAGCAGTTAGGGGAGGGAGAGGGTGACAGCTCTCAGGTAAAGGCCAGGCTGCACTGTGGGCTCAGGGCAACCTCTAAGCCAGGGAAGAGACCTCTAAGATTGTCCTGTCCCTCTGCCGGCTGCTGCCTCCTGGGAAAGAAGCATTTTGCAGCAAGGTGTCAAATCAGGGGGCATTTGGAGAATGCAAGGAGGTACACCAGAGGATGGAGATCTGAGAAGAGATCAAGACCCCCATCAGGCTGCCCAAAAATACAAAACAGGGAGCACATAAATGATAAGGGCCCCAACAACATAAGGACCTCAAAACTAGATGCTATCCCTGACCAGGAGAAGCTTGGACAATCACAGGGGAGAAGAAAATGCTCAACACGTTTGGCCAGTGCCCTGTTTCTCACCAGTCAAAGTGGTCTTGGAAGCCTCCAATTCCCTCAAAGGAGCTGAAGTAGTCATAAAGCTTTCTTCCATCTTCCTGGGTGGCCAGCCGCTCTGCTCCCCTTGTCAGCACCACCCCTTGCTTGCTGCAGCGTATCTGGCCAGGGGTGAGGTCCACAGGGAGCTGCAGGACCGCAGAAAGTGGGAGAGGAAAGGTTTCCAAGGCAGACAGGTTGTTTCATGCATTTGCAGAGATGCCAAGCAGCAGGGTGGAGAACTCACCACCGCAGCATGGGAGGATGGTGCTGGGGAGAAGACAAGAGGAGGCGTGAAACACCTCCAACCAAAAGTCGTGCCCTCGCCAGGGATGGGATGAAAAGAAATGACCTTCTAGCTGCATGCTGCCCCTGTTTTAATCTCTGTTCCCCGTCCATGCTCCAAGGAACAACTGAAGCAGCTTCTGAAGCTCATTCCCAGCGATCTGGCTCAGCGGGAGAGCACGGCTGTGACCGGCTCGGAGCAGGGAGCCCCCCTCCGCTGCCGCAGCCCCTCTATGGCAGAAGGGATGCTCTGACCAGCCCGGGACACCCCGAGTGGAGACCTTTCCCACGCAGGATCCACACCCACACATGCTCCTCCCACGGCTGCCAGCTTCACCCCGAGG
>NW_009710181.1:2596-3226 GCF_000703405.1 Apaloderma vittatum | reverse complement strand
TTCGTTCTGCACTCAGCGTGACTTTCCCTTGGAATCGCTGAATATTACATCTCCTATTTTTTCCTCGTCAGGAGGTTCCTTACCTGTTTCTTACAGGTCTAGATGGTGACCACAGTATTTCTTAGTATTTCTGACACTTTGACCGTGTTTATTTTCCCTGACCCTGGGTTTTCCATGCCAGTTTTAACTGCTCTCTTTGGCTTGGCCCTCACTGATGAGCTGTTTAACAAAGGCATTGCTGGTGGCTCGTGACTGACTGCCTGCCAGGTGTGTGGGCATCGGCGTTGGAGAGAGAAGCCATTATCTAGGAACAGACTTTGTTAAAAACAAACAAAAAATCTACCTTTTAAGAGTTGAAATCATGCCTTAAATCCTGTGGTCTCTTAGAAGTAATGAAAACGTAGCTCTAAATTTTCATCAGTGGTGGATTTTGAAAACTGACCCGAGGTGGAGTCGGGGCTGATACTGAGTGGTGTCCCAGGGCGGGTGCGTGGTGTGAATCTCCGTGCCGGGGCGTGCAGCCTGTCCCTGACCCGTCCTGGTTGTTTTCCAGGCGTGTGCACAGCGGGGTCCTGCGCGACATGTCCATCCTGGGCTACTTGGGCCTGCTGCAGCCGCCGGGCGCCAGGA
>NW_009710181.1:328-2580 GCF_000703405.1 Apaloderma vittatum | reverse complement strand
CGTGCCCTACCAGGTAACCGCGCGGGTTCGGAAGGTTTGGGGATCTCGCAGAGAGCCTGGCTCGTAGCCATGGACAGTTCTGCTCGTGCTGCAAATGCTTTTTGGAAGAGGGAAAAACTTGCTGTAATCTGCGAAAAGATAACAGCTCCGTTCCGCGTGCTGGGCAGTGAGATGTCGTTGAGCTGTCGGCAGGGCATGTGCTCAGGTCTCGGCGCTGAAACCGTTGTGTTTGCCACTGAGATAATGCCTGCTGTAGGTGTGGGCTGGAGCGTGGGGGTTTTGTGTGCTTCGTGTTATCTTATCTCTGAACTCCAACTAAATTGGTTTTGAGCAGGTGAACAGGGGTGGTTTTTTTGGTTTGTTTTTTTTTTTTATCCCCCAGGTACCTTTCAATGCTGTCGCACTCAGGGTCATTCACACCGACGTGGCTCCCACCAACATCATGTACGCGGTGAATGCCAGCTGGGTGGGGCTCTGCAGGATACCCGATGAAATCAGATGCCAAAGCGAGGGGCCGGTCCTGCTGACACAGACGCCGATCTGTGATTGCCTCGGCTTTGGTGAGCCAGCCCGGGACACCGTGAGCCGCGTTCTTGCCCACCCCGTGCCGACAGACCGGCTGCGGGGCGCAGGGTTCTGTTCTCAGCCGGAGTGGCGGGAGGAGCGGGCTGAGGTAGCGGTGCCTGCGTGTTCCCTCTGTCCCAGCCGTGCTTCAGGCCCGTCGGTGTTCGCTGACGTGTCGTTACAGCTCTGCCACCTTTAGTAGCTTGCGTGTGTCGGAGAACTTGACGGTTCCCTTGCTTTCTGGACTCACATTCATGAAAGCAGGTTCCATGTGGTTTATGCAAAATTCCTTCCGTTTTCTGTGGGTTTGCTTCTACCACTTGATGTAATGTTACAGCTCTGGGTCTGGTGCCGAGCTCCTCAGGCTCCTGTGGGGATGTACTGACGAGCTGGGCTACACCGTTTGGGATGTGGGCTGTTGGTGTGCATGCTGAGATCCTGGAGAAATGTGGGGTTTTTTCTCAGATGGGTCTTAAATCCTCCTGGTGTGAGAAGAACCATTTACTCAGAGAGCTTTGTCTGCTTCTGGCTGCACAGTGCAAAAGGCTCGGACAGAGTTAAGGCTGAACTTGGCACGTTTGCTTTCAGGAATTGTCCGAGGGGTTGACATGGAGAAGAAGCTTTACCACATCCTGACGCCGGTGCCTCCAGAGAGCCTGAGGCTGGTGAATTGTCTGCTCCTCGGAAACATCGCCATCCCCAACTGTGTTCTCGTGGGCCAGGTAGGAGCGGCGCGGCTGGAGGGGGAAAACTGGCTGGCGGTTTTTCTGATTTCTTACTTGTGAGGTTTGTGCATGCCTGGAGCTGCCTGGGCACCAGCAGATGGTTATCTCCCCAGGAAATTGTCAGTAGGAGCAAGGGAGAGAGAACGTTCTTCTCGTGTTTCAGATACCAGAGCGGGGCTGGTGTGGTTGTAGCTTGCTCATTTCCAGCAGTCAGCTCCCTTGGTCTCTAGAGGAAAGCGTTTCCCCTTCCATTGAAGGTACGAGTCTGTAAAGTTGTTCCTGGTTTTGTTTCTCCTCTTTCCAGCAAGGAGTTGAGGGAGAGATCCCCTATGTCACATCTGACTATAACTACAGCATCGTGGGGTCTGGGAAGCTGAAAAAGAAGTTTTCCAAGCAGAGGGAGCATGCGTTCGCCTGATTACATGTGAAGCCTTGGGGACCTCGGGCTGGGCTTTGTGCCGTGGAGGCAGGAGCTGGGTGTGCTCATGTGGCCGAGTGCTCCAGAGCTCTGAGGGGCACAGGGCGGCTGTAGGTGCTGCAACATGTCCTGTTTTGATAAGGCTTTAATATATTTCCAGTTTGTATTCTGGTGTTTTGTAATAAATGCCTGTTAAAAATGTTGGTTTGGTTTGAATCTTTTCCTCAGCCTGTGTTGGCTTGGACAGGACCGGTGCCGGTGGGGGTGTTGCTGCCCAAGGCCTGCTCTGCCCGGCTCCCGTCGCTCGGGTTTTTTGTGTTTTCCCCCAGCTCTTTGTCGGGGCAGCGATTTGCTCTGGAGGGAAGATGGGGTTGGTGGGAGCCGCACGGAGGTGAGCAGGTGCCTGGGGCTGAGCTGACCTTTCTGAGGAAACTGCTGCTGGGCGGGTATCACCAGGCACCTGATGGATGTGTGACTGCACAAATCACCTGCCGCCCGACCCGACGGGCTCCTGCTGACCTGGCCTGGCCCTGCCTGTGTCCCGA
>NW_009710181.1:0-259 GCF_000703405.1 Apaloderma vittatum | reverse complement strand
GAAGGAGGGATGCAGAGTGTCCCTCCAGGCCAGATGGTTTTGGCTGCAGCTGCTGTGGGTGTGAGCAAACTGCACAAAACACTTTCGTCTGGCTCGTGAGCAGATTTACCCGCGCCGCAGGAGCACGTACCTGCACCCGAGCAAACCCACCGGGACGGCGGCTGGGGGGGGTCCAGCACTCTGCGGGGCTGTGCTGCGTTGCTGCCTTTTAAAGAGTTAAAGCTTTAACTTAATCCAGGCCTAATTATCCCCATCTGGC
>NW_009710180.1:11702-39985 GCF_000703405.1 Apaloderma vittatum | reverse complement strand
GGCTGCTGCCCGCCCCGTCTTCGGGCAGCCCGGGCCGTGGGTGTCTTTTCCTTCGCCCCTCGGTTGGTGGCTCGGGCTGGGCTCCCCGCTTCCCCCGAAGATGCCTTCTCATCGCTTCGGGTTCCTTAGGGACGTCGCTGTTTACCTTCTAGACTAAAGGTTACTTTTCCAGACGTGTTTTTGCGTCCCTAAAGCCCTTTAAAGGTGCTTTTTATTTTTTTTTCTTCTTCTTCTTCTCCCTTCCCCCTCCCTTTCTCTCTACGGAACGTGTTGTTTGAGGCTGCTCTTTGTAAGTGTCAGCGGGTGATTAAGTTAGAAGGCAGTGAAACCTAAAGAGACGTAGCATAGGCAAAATCAGGGACAGCTTTGCAGTGTGAGAACAGCCTTGGCTGTGCTGCACCTCTCTTCCTTCTCCTGCCTTGTGGATTTATTAGTTTTTTAATTTAAAGAAGAATCTGGCTAATATGCATGACACGTGTTGAAGATGTTGAGGAAAAAAAACTGAGGGGCTTTGGGATTATGTTGTTGTTAGGAAAGCTGAAGTGGAAGTTATCTCTTCCTGCCTCATCTCTCTGGAATCTGGAGACTATATTATTCCTTGTTTTATTTTGAGGGGACCTGCCTGCAGTGTCTGACAGCTCACAGGCTGATTAGAATTTAACTGAGTCATGGCACTATAAATGTTCAGAGATACTGTAAAGCTTTATTTAACAAAGAGTGTGAATCCAGTCTGTGAAGACCCACGGGGAGGAAGCAGTCACTTATGGAAAGGGGGTGGTGTATCCCTGAGCGAGTTAGAAAACATTTTTCTTCAGTATTCATATGCAACTTGCTGTTCTGGGGCTGACTGAATATGCTAGAAAGTGGCACAGCAAGATGTCATATGACACAAGCTTTCTGAGCTGAGGGTGTCTTTTGTTTAAAATCTGATCTAATGGTATCTGAGTAATTGTTGCTATAGGGGCAGCAAGAGCTGACGTCTTGGAGAACAAAAGGTCTCATCCAGAATGATGTTCAGACAGGTTTGGAGCTTCTGCCGTCTGGGGTAGCAGTCTTCTCAAACTTGTGGTCAAGAAGTCTGGCTCGTTATTTTGTCGGTGGTCTCTCTAGTTAAAGTTGATGTTGACTCCAAAGCAGGACAGCAAGTTTGTCATGAGTGAAATGCATATGTAAGGGTGTGTATTTTCTGTTGAGCGCGTTGGAAGAGGTAACAAAGTAGTGACTGCGTGTTTCGGGTACTGGTGAAATCTGACCTCCTGTTAGACTGACCTACAGTTCCGAGTTAACTAATAAGCAAGAGCTGTCAGTGGTTTTCAGATTTTTATAGACTGTGGATGCACAGCATAAAAGATACTGTGAAATGCCAAACTGTACTGGATGGAATTCCCTCTCTTCCATTACTCTTGGGGTAGAAAATCATGAAAATTGCTCCCTGTACTTGTTTCTTTTCTGAAGGGAAAGGTGTGCTAATCAAAGTTAGAGGAAAAAAAAAAACAAAAAATTTATTACAGCAATAAAAACTGTTGATAAAGATGTAAAAGTGAACTAATGTTTTTATATTGTAAAATTAAATGGGTCATTTAAATGCTGGCTGTATCGCCTGCAGTGTTTGATAGTGGTGTTTAGGGTGAATCTGTTCTGTGAAAGGCGCACAGGAAAATGTCTTTTTTTAAAGTGATTCATTAAAGGTTATAGAACTTAAACATTAATTAACTTTACGGTGATCATATTTGCCTGTAGGTTTTCCTTAATGTGGGATTGGTTTAAAAGAATTGATAAAGGCTTTCTTGCTTAAAGCATATTTTGTCTTTTCGGAGCTAACTTTATTTTTCTGGCTTTGAACATTGGCAAAAGGTTTCTGTAATGCCAGCTATGTAATTGTTAGCCCTGAAAGCGCAGTTAATTTTACCAGTGACGGTGTGGGACAATACTATATTAGAAGATAGACTCTGTCTTGCGTTGTGCCGAGCACATGTATAAACTTGCCCAAGGCAAAGCCGAGGAGTTGCATTTCCCCCAGTCAGCTGTCTTGCTCAAGGGTTGTGCTTGACACCTCCTTCCAGGGCTGTCGGAGAAGACACGAAGGCTATAATATTTTGTTAATTTTAGAATAGCTCATCAGAACTTGCTTGAACCTCAAAACCCAAATGGCTTGTGGGTGTGGGTTTTTTAATTTATTTTTTTTCTTCTTCTGTATGTGAATGTCTAGGGGGTCCAGAAGAGAAGCTGGGAAGAGTGTGGGGTTTCCAGTTGGGCAACTAGCATGGGGCTCCTTTGTGAGTGGGAGTTTGGGGGCCTTCCCCCCTCCCTCCCTCCCCTGAGGCCTGTGGGCAGGGGAGGCTGGGCTCAACCGGGCTCGCCTCCCAGCTGCTGGGTGACAAGCAATTGGCAGGATAAATAGGATAGCTGTCCTATGGATTAAAAAAGGATAAATACCCTTTTGGGACAAGAAGTGCAAATTTTAAAGTATAAATCATTACTGCTTGGCAGGGGTTTAATGACAGGCAAGTGGAAAGATAATAGTGTAGGTAGGGAATGAAACCTGAACAGGAGGAAAAGTTAGGAGAGAATATGCACAAGTGTACGAAGACGATAAACCTGACAGCCTGTCTAAACAGTCTTAAACTAAAGACAGAAAGGTTAATGGTAACAGCGTTTGTGGTTTACTCTTTCTTCCTGCCAACAGGCCACAACGATAAGAACAGTCACTATCTGAAATGTGCTGGCCGGCCTATGGCTAATAGGGGGAAAGTTATGAGGAAAGTATTTAAAAGGCTTGTGGCATTGCTTTTGGATATTATGGCGTTGGGGTTTTACTACTTGGGTTTGAAAAATACTGACTTGGAGAACAGCATGCTCTGGTTGGAAGGCAGGACTTGGACATAAAAACTTCCCTGTATTCTCTGATGGGAAGATCTGTCTTGGGCAGAGGGATTCTTTTGGTGAAATGAATGCCTACACTTTAATGTTTCTGGATTATTTATTTCAAATACTTAGAAATGTTAACGGACCTATTTAGCACTTGAAAGAAATAATTTGGCAATTTATTTGGCTGTCTGTGGCAGGTCACTTGGCTTGATGGTTGAAGGAGGAGAATAGGAACTAAGATTCATGTAAATAAATATTCATGTGTAGAAAGGGGAACAAGCAGTCCCTAGCCGTCTTGGTTTGGGTCAAATCCCTCCTGGCGTAGTCTTCTCATATTTAAATTGCTACTGGAGCTCATTGCTCTAGTAAAATTGCCTGTCTTGAGAGAAACTCTGTTTTCATTCCACTTAGTTCTAAATGCCATTGTTTTCAACAGAGGAAAACCAATCTTGCTTATAGAAAAATCTTGCTAATAGACAAAATGAGATTAAAACCAGAAGCTATGAATCTTCTGTTAGTCACCAGTTTCTAAGAGGTTTAGTGTAAAAAGAAGCTCAGCATTGGGGAAGACTTCAGATGGGCTGCCCTTCCTCCTCCTGAGAAAGAAAGTTTTAAGGGAGTTGTCGTGACAGATCAAGTGTTAGATGTAAAATGGTTTTCATTCTTGACCAAAACTATTAGCTGAAAACAAAGGAGCATTTAATTTGCCCCTAAAAGCACTTAATGAATTTTTATTAAAGCAGTACATCTTGCTTGCAAAAGATGTTCTGGTGGGTGCTAGGCTGATATTGCTGCTCTGATGCTGATTTTCTTCACAGCAAACTTTAAGATTTGCAGCTGTGGACTTTCTACTTCTCTTTGCCCCAACCCACTAGGAAATGGAGTAGGAAAGGAAATTGAAAAGGTTTTTTTTTTCAGTGATGTAGAAAGCAGGACTCACCTCAGAGGTAGAAAGAAATGATCATTCTTGCCTCAGGAGATTGCCCTGTTGGCATTGTTTATCCCACTTTCAGCAGTTTTGCAATAAGAAATGAATGAACAATCAAACAAAAAAAATTAAGGTATACAAAGCATGTGATCCAGATGTGGAATTTTGGGGAACAAAGTATTATTCTACAAACACTGCTTTCTATTTTATTTTTTGTTTTTAAAACATTGCTGAAGGAATATGGAATTTTTTCCAGAAATAAGTTCTTTTGTTCTCTTTTCCCTGAACTCTTGTAAACCTTTTGAAATTGCTTGGAACAATGCAGAAAAGACTGTTTAAAGCTGACCTAAAGGAAATCCTGTCTATACGTTGAACTTTGACAGCAATACAGTGTGGGATGTTTGTTGTGGTTTTTTTTGTTTTGCTTTGCTTTTTCCCCATGCTCAATAGAAATGTATCTTCTCTTTTTGGTGGTGGAAAACATTCTTGTCTACATCTATAGTATAGAAGAGAAATGCGGAGTTTAGCTATTTTTCTCAAAGTGACTTGAAAAGGTGAATATGTTTGTTAAAAGCGGTACTTCCTTCTGTTCTCTTGTCCAATTTTTCCTTTGGTCACAAAAAGATCCGCATCCGGCGTATTTGCCCTTTCAGTGAATGGAGTTGGAAAGACTTTGAACTATGTTTATTACCGCCTCTGTCGCTGTACCCATCATTTCTCTGTTTATTTTGTCGGCAGTGGTAGCTTTATGTATTTTTTTTTTCCCCTGCACCTAATTGAATCCAAATGTTGAGGATTGCTACTGTTCTGCAGCGCAAATTGGCTTTTTAGTTTGTGATGTATATAGGGGAAGGATTTGAAGTAGTGTCTGCATGTAGTATTTCAGGGTATTATTTTTCGGCTTAATTGGATCTATTGCCTTTGTTGGGTCTCAATGCTGGCAGTAGTCCAGCATGCTTCTGTTATTTCACGTGCCTGAAAGCTTTGAGTAGGTCTTTTTTGGATGACAACCCATCTATCAACACCTGTATCTCTTTTTTTTTTTTTCCCTGTGCTTTTTTTTTTTCCCCTCCCTCTTCCTCACTGCCTATTGCAGTGGTCAGAATTAGATGTTTTCTGTAATATGGCTTTAGCCCAAATGGATTTGTGGAAGGGAAAAATGCTGAGAACTGCTTCCAGTGCACACACTTCCCATTCTATCCCTTTCCAGCCTGCATGCTCTTAGTCATCTGTGGGGTCTTCTGTGCTAGAGAAATTCTGTGTTTCAAAAGCTTTTGTCCACAGTTTTTGTGAGAACAGAAGCTCAAGGTGTCGAAAAGAGGGGAGGAACTCACTATCTGTCAAGCAAGAGGACAGGAAAGTTCAACCAAATGGGGTAGAAAGTTAATTTTTTTTGTGGTGTGTGAGTTGAATTTGGTTTTGCTTTTTTTGCTGTTTGTTTTTAATCATTTATTGTAGCTGAGTTTGACTCTTTGTGTATAATAAACTTTCTGCTTCAGTGGTAACTTGGTGACAGAAGATTCAATGTAACTTTTAATAATGTGACTTGTAACAAGAATGAGGCTAGAATGAGGCTAGCTGTAAGTTTGCATCTTTGAGCAAAAGTTCACTTAGAGGTAACAGAGGAGTGCTGAGAAGACTTTTTAAGGTGATATTTGTGATGGATAATGTCTGCTAACTATAATATTATACTATTTAATTCTTAAATATTTCAAAAGCTGCAATTTCTACTAGTTTAGGTATTTTTTCTAACTTTGTGGCATTTAGAATTATATTCATCAGTTATACTGTGTTCTTGTCTTTTCCTTGTGTGTATATATATATATTTAAATTAATAGAGATTCTTCAAAAAAATATTATTTTGACGTTCTTAGGTGCAAAGGAGGGCTTTTGTGTCACAGCTGGTTTTTGAATGAAAGGAAGAAAAAGAGGACTGTGGCTTTGAATCAGAGCTGAGCGTGGATTTTGTTCTTGTGGAAATATAGTCCACTCAGTCAATACAAATCTAGAGAGTGCAGGTTGTCTCTACTTGTTTTACTGATAGCCCTGTTTGGAAGATTTTGATTTCTGAAGTCTGGAGATATGTTTGTCTTCTGAAATAGAAATGTAACTTGTAATTCTTACAAGCCAAAATAAAGTACTGCCTTCTGTTACACCAGCAATAGGAAAGTAGATAGAGATATATTGGATAGGAAAAATTGGTGTGTGGACTTTCATAGGGTGATTTCTGTTTTTCTTTTCAGATAGAGCATGGAATTGTTGAGGAAGAAAACTAATGCATCCTTGGACTCCTGAAGGAAGAGCTTTCCTGATGGGACCACTTTCAAGGTAAATAATTTGTTTGGGTTATTTACTTTGTCTCTTTGGTTAGGGCTTTCTTCTCTGGCTTGCCAAATGTCAGGCAACTCTCTGCTATGTATAAGTCTTTTAATATTATGTTTTAAAGGGATAAATTTTCAAGTTAATCTCCCTCTTTTACTGTATGTGCTGATTAAAGAGAAATAAGTATTTAATAGCGTTTGAACTTTTTGCATAGAATTTGCTGGTAAGTCCTGAATATTTAGCCTACTGGTTTGGAAGGTAGCTGCTAAGTAGGGAAGAACTTGATTTACATGTAATTTCAGAGTGAAAAGATAATATTATATAAAACTTACTATATTACAGTCTTTTATTCTTTTAGATTAAGTGGATCCAAATTGAGTTTCTGTGGCAAGGGACTGTCACAGTAAAATCATTATTAGATGTTACATTGCACTGGCTTGTAGACATTTAGCACCACTGTCATTTTGTTTGGATCTGCTCCCTTGGTTCCCATTTCCTAAATCCTATTTTTCTTTGATACTGGGGAATAATTCCCTGAGTGTTGTCCAGTGATTGCTTATGTATATGCACTTTGGTTTGTGAGTAATTTTATTCACTTGAGTAGCCCCACTGTACTCAGTGGGCCTACATGCATGCCTAAGAACTTGAGAATGCTGATGAGCATAAAGAATGCAATTTGGGCATGTAATGGTTGACAAGCAGTTGTTGTTTTGTTTCTGGTCTCTCTTAGGACTCATTTGCATTGCCTCCAGTGGCAACTTTTGTGAGCATTAGTAGGGAAGGTCTAGAAGCTGGAAGGCAGTCGTACCAAATCCCAGCCTGCAGAACTTCTCACGTGTCTGTTGTAATGACACAGATTGCAGATGCAAGGATATCTTTTCCTATTTTGAATAAATCTATGTACTGCTTAACTTCGTTTGAACATAGCATCAGTCTGGGTACTGCAGTTTGAGCATCTCCAACACAGTACAGTACAGCAAAATGAAACTGTTAGAAAATATCTGGGCTGTTAAAATTGAGGACATTTGGATTTAGCCAGAATCAGTGTTTTGGAAATAAAGGTATATCAAGATGAGGGATCCATTCCCTGCCTCCCCCCCCCCTTCCCTGCCATGATGCTTCCTGTTTGTCTTTTCAAAAAACAAACAAAAAACCCCAACCAAACAAAAAAGTCTAGCATTGCTGTAGTGGTTCTTAGTTGTATGAACAGTTATTATTTACAGGAAAGTTGTGTTACTTTCTGGTCTCAGAATCAGTAAGGTAGGATCTTTGGAATTAAAACATAATTATTTAGCTATTTAAAACGTGAGAATTGTTGTGATCAGCAGCAGATGGTCAGTTATACAGCCTGAACAGAACCTAGTAGACAGTGGCTTTTGTGGCAAGAAGCTTTTTGAGATCTTTCACATCTTCAGAAATAGTTGCAAGTTATTCAAACATTTGCTTCAAGATTGTCACCTTTGTTAAAAAGCAATTCTATTTAGTCAGAGTTGCCAAAGTGTAGGCTGTAAATAAGGGTCTTGCACCAAGTATTCAGTTTGTCAGTAGGGTGATTAAGCTAAAGATTTGAGAAAAACGTGTTTGTCAGCGTATAGACATGGCTGGTAATTCTGATACAGTTTGCATTCCTATTTTTGCTTTTCTAACCACTGCTTTAAAACAGCTGTGTGCTGTCTTGATTATTTTTTTTGGGGTGTGAAACAGGATTGTTTATTGGTTATAAGCACTAATTGTAGAATACCTGTGTTGGTGTGCAAGTTTGCACACCATTGTAAATAATTTTAATGTGGAGCGCGGTAGAGTTTTGTCATGATCAGAGGTTTGTTTTTGTCACAGGAATTAGATTTCTTGTTTTAAGTTGAAGTTCTGGACCATTAGGGTGGTCTTTGTCTAAAAGAGTACTGCTTTTCAAGCATAAATGTTGATCTTGTTGGTGCTATATAACCTTCACAAAGAGATCCAAGAGGGGAAGGCAGTTGTGCTGAAGTTGAGCTTACATCAACGGAAAAGTCTCCAGTAGTGAGCTAAAAATTACAATTTATGTCCTTAAGTTTATGCAACTATGGGAAACTTCAAAAGATGTAACTTGTGGTAAGATACAGATGAAAAGTAAAAACTAACAGTAATTGTAATTATCTTGTCAAAAGAGCAAGGTGGTGACTCGCTGTGAGCAGGGTTAGTGGAGGCAACCTTTAATGGAGGAGGAATTGGTCACTGTAAACCAATTATGCTGTATTTTTAATGGTGGGTTTCAGAGAACAGGAAATGTGTAGTAAGGTCTTGGCTGATGACATGTTATTTTCTTGTCGGATAAAAGTCCGAAAACCTGAGGACTTAAAGTTGCAAATGGAAGTTTCACTTTTTATTCCTCTTTTCTCCTCCAAGAGGAGCATCTAGGTTATGCAAGGGGAAGAAACTTTTTGGTTTTTTTTTTGTTTTGCTGTGAGACTGATTAGCATTTGGATGTATTTTGTCTTTGAGAACTAACATAGTGCTTCCATTTTGTCAGTCTAGAAAATTTGGTAAAGGGATTGGTAACTTGCAGGGTAGAGAAACATTCTTTATTCCTTCTGTAGCCTGGCATTTAATATTTCACAGCAAACTTTTAAGTTTAACATATTTGAACTCGTACTAGATAGGGTTAATAGGCTAGAACAAAAGGTCAAAGCATAAGGCATTAGGCTTAATTAAGGGAGAGCAGGAGTGGCTGGAGTATGTGACAGTTAAATGGGTTTCCCACAGACTAATGTCTGTTACAGTGCAACCATGCCTCAACTTAAGTGGGTTATTTTGTGCAAAGGGCAGCAGTGATTAGCAGTTTGACACGCCAGACGTTTCTAGCCAATCCCATCTGTTTTAGAGGTTAAAAAAGCACACCTTTATGAGCCGATAGATTGATTTGTGTGCCTGTCTGGTAAAGATTAGAAGTCCAAGGCCGATGCTGTAAATGCCAGTTATAGAATATTGTACTTTCTTAGTCGCTCTTTGTTTAAACTCTCAACTGCGTTGAAATGGGGCTAACAGCTACAGAAGTGACCCTGCAACACAAAGAGCGTGGCGGGGCTGGTGCGGTGATGGCAGCAAGTGTTTTGAACCAGAAAGGTCCGGGAGGAACGTTTCCTCCTCTGTCAGGTATGTTTTGAGTGTGAGGCCGTAGGCTTTGGTCATCTGGAAGCACTTTGCTCAGGAGGAGAATTGTGCTTAATGCGCTCTGGCGTAAGGCTCACACCTTTTCTTTATAGCAGTCACTGTTAATGTGCTTGTCAGGAGATTACCTGCCTCAGCACGAGCAGTTTTCCAGTTGCAGGCATGGTTAGCTGGAGGAGAATTTCAGTACTGGAAAGGTTTTGGTATTTCTCTTAACTTACCTTCTCTTAACCTTATGTTCTCTGTGGCTGAGCAGGGATGATACATGTGTATCCTCTTGTGGTTTTTTGACTTTTTTTTTTTTTCCTTTGTGGCTCTGACTCTCTGAATAGTTTTTTTGATTGTATTGTGAGGTTGCCTTATAAGCCTAAAGTAAAGTAGGTAGTAGCGCAGCAAGTCTTGACTGTTTCTCGTCATCTTTATGACTTTGTAAAGTCAAAGTTACATTACTATTAATACAAGACTATTAATAAATCGTTGATGCAATAAAACTGTTTTTGATAATGTTCAAGGTTCATACATAGTTGAAGGTGATTATCCTATTTTAAAATCAAGTAGAGGTCAGACTGTATTGTAAGGTAACTGACTGTGGCCCAGATGATATGTGATAGCTTCAAGACCAATGACAGTCTTCCTCATTTTTAAGATATACATGATGTTGAATTAAATTGTTAACTATAAATGTATTTTGTGGTAACATATTGATTAACTTCCTTTGTATTTTGTGAAAAGCAATGAAATAGATGTACTCACTTAAAAGTAATTCTTAAAGCTTTCATTTTTAAAATGCATTGTTTAAGTTTTCCCTATTCACTCTCTCCACTGTTCAAGCAGTGACACTTGTAGCTAAATATAACGGAGACATAAAACTGTGTGAAATTAGCATATGGCACCTTGCATTTAACATTCCTACATTAACTTTTAAAATTAGTCACTCGTCTAAAATTTCTTGGTTTTCTCCTCACAAACATGGTTGTCTTTCTCTTGCTTCCATTTAGAAGAAAATAAAAATAACAATTGAAGATAATAGTGACTTAATATTCATACTATAAAAGACTGTTCCACGTATCTAAGGTATATTTTTTGCTATACTTCTGCAGTAACAGCTGTGGCCTGCTCCTGAAGAGATTTACTGAGTAACTTGTCTTTGCTTTATCTCTCTTTTTAAGAGCCACCTTAGTTTTTCTTTTGTTCTCGTGAAAGTCTTACTTTAGTTTGTAATGCCTAGAAATATTTTCAGTGTCCTTTAGGATGAGCAAGGCAACATCGTTATCTGGCAGTTTATTTAGTAACATAGAGCTGAAATGGCCATATGCAGCATCGAGTTCTCTATGGAATAATATCTATTTAAATGATTTGGATCTAATACATATTTACATGAAAAAACATCTTGCCCTTCTCTGTGGGGAGAGAAGGTGAACAAGCATAAATTTTATAGTACTCATTGCTTCTCTTGCACTAAATCATACTTAAATTGCAGAAGGTTGTTGGCTTGAGAGTTGTGTAAAAAGTGCTTGGCTAGTAAAGTGAGGGTGCAGGGAGATTTATGTAACTTAATACTAAGAAAATGTTGTCAGCTGCAGCGCATTGATATGGGATTGTCTAAATCCAAAAGCTAAAGTTTAGATTTTCGTATATGCATATTTGTAATATTTTCATTATTATAATACACAAAATATAATCCTGAAATCATCCATTAGTGCGGTATGTGTGTTTGCTCTATTTTGGCTAATTTGATTGCTATTGATCATACCTGAGCCATTATCTAATGTCTTGGGAATGAGATGGACGCTGTGTCTGCTTTTCTGCTATTTCAGGGCAGAGCATACTTTATCAAGTTTCTTGCAACAGTTATTGTTAGAATCTTTATAAATGCTGCTTGGGTGTAATTAGCATTTTCTGCTCTGACTGTAGCATGGATTGAATAATAAAGGTTTTCAGGTAGCATGCTAAAGATTATATGCAGGACTAAACACAGGATATTTTATTCCGTTATCTTAAAGATACAGTCTAGTTTTGTTGATGCGAATCGAAATCTAGGCAGTGATTTTTATTGGGCTTGGGCTTCTCTCTGAGTCTGTGCAGTTCATGCAGTACAGTGACATGGAGCCGGTACGGTGGCTTCTCTTCTGCTATTCAACTTTCATCATTGGATATATTTCAGCAAAACTATTCAGTTTAGCATTACTAAATTTAACGACACTATACCAAGTATTCAGCAGTTGTCAGTGCATTGGCTGCATTTTTAAAAATCTATCTTCTGTTGTATTGCATGCCTTTCACTTAAGATATTATAAAATCCTTGTGTAAGATATCCATACAGCTTGACTGGGCATTAGACAGTAAAACAATTCTAAAGTGTCCATTGTTTTCAACTTGGAATGGTCTTCAAAAAAGAAAAGATTCACTCAGTCTTTGGCATTTCAGAGGATTTGCTTTTTTCATGTAATTGATGAAAAGGCAAGCACTTAGTTGGTATCTCTGGCCCTTTACAAACTGGGTAGAAAGGATGCTGCACCATCCTTGTGTGAACTGGCCGACTATGGATTTCTCCTTATTTTAGATTTCTGTACTCTTTGACCTTGCAGTTGTTGACTTTGGTCTGGAACAGTTTCAAAGTCATGTAAATGAATGTAATTAAGGTATTGCTTATCATCTTGGAGAGTTCACAGAGATGCTTATTGGCTAGAAAGGTTTGTTTACTTAATATGGAAGGTTAATATAAGGTTAAATTTTGCTGTGTAAAATGGCTTAATAATGTTTTTATTTAGCAGCTGAAGAAAGTAGTGTTCAAAAAGGCAAGTAATAGTTTTCTTTGACCTCAGTGTTTCCTGTAGCTTGCATTATTGGGAAATATTATCTTCATTGCATAGTCTTGTTACAGTTTTCCTTTCTCCTCATTCTTCAAAGGGAACCTCTCAGAACTATTTGTAGGCCTTTTTTTAGGCAAGTAGCTATGTTAAGGAAGGAAATACAGCAATTATTGTCAAATATTTTTTGCAAGTAGCCCTTCCGCTTATGTCTTTTGTTCCCCCTCCCTCCTTTTGCCACAATGGGTTTCATACTCTATTCTTTGGTGCTTCTTTTGTCTTTATTCCCACTGCTACCAAAATAAGGTGAAAAAACAGCATGAAACAGCAGGGAAGAACATCAGACTACTGGTTTCTGCCTTAAGTTTTGAGGCAGTAGAAGGAACAGGGCCTAGGCCTCTGTTTTCTTGTCTGTAGTTCTCAACTTTGTTTCAGTATAGTTGTTTGCTTATTGCTTTTGGAAAAAATTGCATGCCTGAGTGTTGTTTTTTCTCCACTCACTTCAGAGTTTTTGTAGTTATCAAAAGGTGAGTACATAAGAAGCATTTAAAAAAAAAAAAGGAGAAAAAAATAAATAAGAAAGGGAGGAGAAAAAAAACACAAAAAGGGAAGCAGACACCCCGGGTAGATGTCCAAACAAGTGTATTCTGACAGTCCTGTACTGGGCTGAGTTTGGTGGGGAAGGACAAAGAGCTCCATGGACCTTGGAATCAACTCTTTCTGTACAGCACTGTCTGGAACGATATGGGCAACAAGAGCTGCTGCCTGTATTTGCCTTGTTTTGCAGAGTATGTACTTTTGTCATTTCTTTCTCATGTCACAAGAGTAGGGGCTCTGTGCTGTTGAGGTAGGTAATTTTCATCTGCTTGCTAGAATTTTACGTGCTGAATTAATTACGCAACAATGAGAATATCCTTTAAAGCCTGATTAATTCAATGAATAGTCTTATCTGACTATTTCTAGCTTGTGGAGATACCCTGTAGCTCATACTCAAAAGCATCCCATTTTTTTAAGAGCTGAAGGCTTCAGGTTCTAGTCTGTGCTTCCTAAACGTGAAGCTAGGACAATAAGTTGATTTTTCTTGAATTCATAACAACAGTCATAACTTGAAGTGTTCTAAAAGTGCTTTCAGAAGAAAAATAAGTGAAATCTCTCTTGGGTGAGCTGTGAGGAGGATAAGATGATGAAGTTTAAAACCAGAATGTAATCTAAAATGAATGGGGAGGAGGAACACCACAGATAAATGTGAAATCCTTCACCTTTACAGTAAGAAAGGATGATGCTGTTGATTTCAGTAAGGCCAAAATGTCACATTAGTTCCAAGATCATATGTTAAAGTCCTATAACTCCCTGAATAATGGATAAGAGGTGTGTGATTATGGGGTGGAAGGGGAAAACTAGCTGAAAAATGTCCTTTATCTGTTACTTCAGGCCCTATTTTGGGGAAATAAGGGAAGAGTCTCTGCCCCTGGGCCATTCAGTTTCCTTAGCTAACATACTAAGAGCACATCAGCTCTGAACTTCTCAACAGTGACCATGTAAGAGTGTAAAATTCCTTGAAGAAAAATTTCCCCTCTCTACTGGAGGTCAAGACAATTTCTTAAGAATCAGTCCTGGTCATCTCAACTTATTGGTGCTTAATTCCCTGCTACCTTAAGTTTTATCCTGCTGCAAAATAAATGCAGAAGGGAACACTTAATAAAATGTGCTGATAGCATTTTGTAACCCCTTTGCACTCCCTCACACAGGTTTAACTGCCGAGATGAAAAGATAACAAGGTTATACAGAATCACATGTACTGCTTACTGAACTCTGGTTTGTCTTTGGCTTGCAATATCAAACGTGAAAGTTTGATCATATCTTTTAGATACAGCTCTTCAGCACTGCTCTGTCTTGAGTGCTTGCTCACAAACCTTTTATTATTTTTTTTTTTAAAGCTAGTTTGTCACATGCCCAAGGCTATTTCAGCATGCATATGACCAAACTGTTTTTTTGATGTGCAATGCATCAAAGGTCACTTTCCCAAACTTTATCTTCTGGACCTCAAGTTTTATCATTAGTCATTTTCTACTGTGAATTCCCTTAATGGAAAAAGGGTCTGTTCAGTGTGCCCTTCTGTCTTTCCAGGCAATTTCACTTTTGTGTTACCATGCTCTGATTTTGTTTTCAAAGTATTCTAATGTGCAGTAGGGGAGATGAGCTTTTGGGGTAGTAGAGGGTATTTTGGGTTACAGTGCTTCCTCTGGCTCTTGTGTCTTCACAGCCTTGTCTAGGCAAATGCTAGCTGTATTTTGTCTCTGCAAAATTGAGCTTAAGCCTTAAAATGTCCTCTCTGTGCTGATGATCACACTATTTCTGTGTCCCCTACCTTATGACTTTGTTATTTTTTTTGAGGAAAATTGCATGTACTTCACAAGATACTAGGGGCACATTTCCGCTGTTGTGACCTTTTTGGCTACTGTAGGCCATCGCTGTTCTGCTACTTAATAAGTCTAATGCCTCAGATATCAGTTGCTCTTTTCGATAATGGATTGTATGAATTTAACACAGAAGTGTGCTCGTCTCCTTTTCCTGTCCTCCCTAATGGTCACTGTACAGGAGGGAAAGTTGAGTCATGGGCTATAAACGCTTGTAGATCTGCCATCTGATCTAATTCTTGTTAGCTTATTACGTGGTGCTGTGGCAGGACTCCGTCAGGTTGATCCACAGCGGTGCCGCTGACCCAAGTGACGTGCTCCATTCCTCTGCGTAAGATCCCTTCCCTGTGGTGGGATGGCAGAAGTCTCTGCGTGTGTTGTCTTCTCGTCTGCTGCCCTTCCTCACTGAGCAAAGAAAAAAAGTCACTTGGCAATGCAGCTGCTCCATGTGGAGCGTGCAGCTTATTTCTGTGGAAAACTTTTTTTTTTCTTTTGTTTAAAAACTTGCCTATGTGGAGATTACCTGCAGGATTTGGAAAGCTCTTGACAAGATGCCCTGCATTGTAGAAATAGCAGTGGTTGTTTGAGTAATTCAGAGAAGGAACATAAAATAGAGAAATGTTCCTGAATATTGCAGTTATGGTGCTTCAGTATCAAAACTGTCGATAAGAGACAGACTATTGGAAGGGCATATGACAGTGGGTATATTAGAGCTGGTCATACTGGGAACATCAAATACTCTGAAGACTGGGAGGGAAGTAATGCATGGGGTCCATTTTTTGTTTCCTGAGCACCTGTTGTGCCCTCCTGGGAAGGAAACGTATTGTGGGCGTAGATTTTTGGGGTGTTATGGGTTCTGGCATTGTGGTTTTTTTGGTTTTGTTGTGTTGTGTTTGTTTGGGCTTTTTTTAATCCTAGTTCAGATTCTGTATTTAAAACCTCTATCAAATGACCTCATACACTCTTATTTGAAAGAATCAGGACAGAGGGCCACCTTATGACATAACTGAAATTTTAGTGATTAAATTAACTTGAAGAAGTTTTTTTGGGAGGGGATGAGGAAGTGGCAATAGAAGACCCGGAGGAGTGAGTTGTAATTATTTTGTATGCATATCTTTCTGATATCTTTCTAGATAAAACAGGTCTTGCTCAGGTGGATAAAATGTGAAATTTCTAAATGTGTCACTTCTTAAAACCATTTCTCCAAAAATTATATTTGAAGATTTCTTATGATTTAAAGAGTACAAATAATACAATGCCCTTCAGCTGTAATAAATAAAAATGAGATGGAGAAACAAACACATGCTTACTTTTCAGCCTGCATAAACAGCCTTAGTAATTAAGATAAGGGCAAATATCCCTTTGATTTTTCTCTTTTTGATTTAATCACTAGACTACAAAAATGTGTAAATATAAGCATAATTCATAAACTCACTTTTCTGATTTCTGTCTCTCCATACATGTACTAATGACGTGTTACAGCACTCTATTCCTGTGTTTGTTATTTACAAGTGAGTCACTTAAGATCTGTAGAAATAACTGGTTATTACTGAAAAGAGATCACAGAGGAGAAGAAAAAGTTATTATATCTTCTAGATGGTTTTTTATTAGGTCTCTTTGGTTGTCTAGTGTGTGCTATTTAGTCTTTGCAGATGGCTCGTGTAACGTATGCAGGAAACATTTTCTTCTGGAAGTGCCCAAGTGGTTTTTTGAGTTGTTCCATGGCCATGGCACAACCGGGAGACTTGTCTCTCATTGAATTTGACCAGCATTGAATATTTTGACAGTCTGTGGGCATTGCTTCCTCTCAGTTTACAAGTGCTGTTTGCCACTTCTTGGGACTACATGTGTAAGTTACAGAAATTTGAACTAATGTGAGCTGCATTTTTGGAGTTACTTGAGGACCTCAGTTTAAGATGGACATCTTTTAAATCACTATTTTTGTCTTACAGGCTCTAAATACACTGGAAAGCGTTTTTGTTTCATTTTAAATAAATAAATAAATAACCCCCACAGTTTTTCTGTGCCTAAGTGATGACATTCATATCCCCTTCCCCCACATGTGAGATAAATTTGGTAATTTATGTTTTATTAAATTTCATGGCAATCATTTGCAGGCATTGCCTGTGGGCATACTGGTGGAGCAAACTGATTAGAAGCAAAGCTGTGCAGTTTGGCCTGCCTTAAGAGTATATAGAGAAGGAGAAGATACCTGAACTGTCCTGGTTTGAATGCAGAACCTAGTATTTCTTTCTGAATGTAAAAGAGGGTGTGAATGATAAGATGATGATTAAATGAGTTGAGTCTAGCAGTGGGCAGTCCTTAGAGATTTAAAAACAAGTAACCATCCTTAGTTTCTGGGAAGGCATCTTGATGTGATACACATAGTAATGTGATAGGGATGTTAAGACTTACTGCTCTGAAATACTTGGAACTTGGAGGACACTGTTGCTTGTGCCACTGGAAATACCACTTGTTGGAGAATTAAGGATATTGCCACAGTTTGCCACCTTAACTTCTACGTGACTTGTTTGATTCTTTATCTCTGTGGGCAGGAGTAGAAAGTCTTAATGAAATAAACTTCTTGGTTAACAGTGTGCGGATGATGGGCTAAGTTGAGTATACTTTAATTTTACAAATTGTTAAACAATTTGGAGGAAAGAGCAACCATGTGGAGTAGAAGAGCAATAGCGGAGGGGAAGGTGCTGTGTGAAGCACGCTTTAGCAAAAGGCCTGGGTGCAAGGTTTCTGGGGCGCCCAGAGGGTGTCTCACGAGGAAGGAGAGGAGCTGACAGGAGCACAGTGTGGCTTATAAACCCTGTCAGTGCCCTTCTGAACCTGGGGTTTGCTCTGATTCTTGAGACTATGGACTGCTAGAGACCAGTGGGAAACCGTGCTCCTCTGTGGATGAGAGCACTACTGGGAGAACGTTGTTTAACACTGGTGTAGCGTAGAAGGCTAAAAATTGTGTGTTCTGGCTTGTTGTATGAGCTCTCATCATTGTGTAGGACTTGTGGAGTCTGTTCTGCATGCTCAGCCTTTTTTGATACTTTGTTGATATGATCATTGCATTAATAGCTTTAAAACACATTTTCATAAAATGTGTTATAAATGTCTATTGTGCTGGAACTGTTCTGAGCCTGGTAGCCAGTCCAGGGCATGAACCTATCTTGCAGTGTAAAACTGGTAAAATGTGGCGTGCAACCAAAAATACGTAGTAGTTCTGGGCAGCAAAATGAAGGACCAGATCCATGGTGTACCTCCCAGCTCTGCGAAGGGGCTTTAACATCCATAAAGCAACTGCTTGTTTTGGTCCACAGATATTGCTTATTGGTAAGCTGATATAAAATAGCTGGTTGAATTCTTTCTCCCACCCCCATTTAATCCCTGTTACAGTTTGTTTCTTTCCCAGCTCTTTGCAAGTGGAATGGGAAGAGCTAGCTTAGTCTAAAGCAATTTACTTCTTTCTTAAATAGTTCACAGTCACCACGGGTTGCCTGAAGTCTTTATTTCCTTTCAAAAGATGCGTGTTGTATACAGGCTTTCAGGTACAAGACCCTTCTAAACAAAAGGATATAAACAGACTTAGGTTGAAATCATTGCATTTGTGAGCTGTATCAGGCATAGCTACAGCTATGGAAGTTGAATTATATCTAGTGAAGAGAGAACTGCCAGAAGATTTAGTTATGTATTTATCCTCTAAAATCTGTTACAGATATTGTCAAGCCTAAGCCTGGACTGGCTGCCTTATGAGTGAAGGCACGTTTGCTTCTTTATACTCTTTTCTGTAGCAGTTTGGGAATAGTGCTATTTTTCTCTTGCTTTACGCCTTCCAGCATTTAATTAGATGGCTTTATGTCACCTGCTGTGGCAGAAAGTGCATATAATAGCATGCATGCTGTAGAAAGTTACAGGTCTTGGCCTTCAATTGCTGTGCCCTGTTCCTGTATACAAGGGCGACTCTTTCTTTTTTTTTTTTTTTTTTTTTCTTCTTTTCTGTTAATGGGAAAGGGTGGGATACACATCTGTGGCAGGATGACTTCCATGTCCTTGCTGCCTCCAGTAGTGGAACAGACAGGATCAATGGGGTTAGCTGGGCAGAGAGAGGGCAAAAAGTGTCCAGACTTGAGTTTAAAAATTAATCTAAGAAGGCCATTCTAAAAATAGGTTTGAGCATATGAACATATGCCTGTGACAGAGAGCGTAAAAGATTTTGATCCTGAAAGAGGCTTTTTAAAGGGATAATTGTATGCATCTCTTTCAACACACCAAATTACACATTCATAATATTTAAAAATATTAATTCTTGTTATAATGGAAACCTGTCTTGGTTTGCTTTCACTGCTTCCCATTCTTCTTGTAAGCTTTGACACTGAATGTGAGAGAACATCAGACTGAAGTGGAGCACACCTGAATTTTGGGGGAAATAACCTTACTGTGCCTGCAGCAAGTGAGTTCTTTATAAAGAGGTAAAGACTGAGTTTGTGACCAAACAGTTTACACTTTTAATATGCTAACTAATGTTTATTTTTGTTGTTCCTTTTAGTAGCTATATTGCAGTAAATGTGCCTTTCCCAAGGAGGACAGTCAGTGCTTTAACCAGACTGTGCCCTGCTTCCAGGGGGAGCTCAGCATGAAAATTGGTGAAACTATAGGGTCTCCTGTGTGAGTTGGTGATAGTTACTGTAGTTTCCTTTTGCTGGATGGTGTAAGTTATATCCAAGGAAAAAGTGATTTGGTTTTGTGTTTTGTGTTTGGGTTTTTTTTTCCTTTAACACCCCCCTCCCCCAAAGTCTAACTGTGGTTTTTTTTGTTTCATGTGCTAATGTTTGTTTTGTAATACAGGAACACAGAAACTGTACCTGGAAGTAGTACTCCAGTATGTGTTTAGGAGCATAAAACCACACCAGCACACTAAAACAGAGTAAGAATGGGACTGTTCAAATTTTTCAGATGTGGGACTAAAATGTGGGGACTTAAACTGACCTGAGCCAGACCATCCTAGAGCCCCACAGGCTTATGCCAGCATCCCTGGGTGGATGTTCAGTCTCGCACTGACAATCCAGCTGACTGTACTTGCACAGAAGTATTTTTTTAACAATATAATACAATAGAAGATAAGGAAAAAATACTTGTATAAAACTTTCCTTTGGGCTGGAAGTGATAATTTTAAAATTCATTATCTTTTATCACTGTCCCCTGCAGTAGGCTCACATGAGCCTATGGGCAGGTGATCAAGAGCAGCAGCAAGAGATGAACAAACGAAATATGAGTTACATATGTTAAGTGATTCTCTGAACAAGAAGAGTGTTTCTTTCCAAAAGTGTATTAGTTTTGGAAGCTTTCTTCCCCGCTCCTCTTAATTTTGTACTCCTTTTCAAATTTTATTTATTTTTAGCACTTCTGCAAAGTAAAGAAGAAACATTGACAGTTATTTAAGTAGAGGATGTTTTTGAGTCAGGCTAATGAGATATTCTGCTTTAGTTTTGCTAAAGGAAATGTTATTAGATCAGAAGTCTGACTCGTGTGTTACATTATTTCATAGTAAAGTGCAACTTGGTATTATGATTAATAAGTCACAATTCTAGCCTAGTATTTTATGAAAAGGCACAGTAACTTCTAAATAAATTGGATAATCAAAACTAATTTAAACAGACAATCAAAAAAAGCCACAAAAGCCAACCGAACAAAAATACTGAATTTATGAAGACTGCTTGTTTCCTCTAAGTTTTGAAGTAACAGGTGAAGAGGACAGGCCTTAAGTTATTTACAAGTTTGCATGTAGGATAAAAAAAGGCAGGACAAACTTAAGTTCCCATTCCAACTAAAAAGCTGTTCTGTTATCCAAAAGTACTCTGTAGGCAGAAATAGTAGGTATACCTGAAAATGTTAGTAGAGTTTGGATAAGAGGGCAGCAATCACATGAAGCAGATCTAATTTCTTAAGTTCAGGTTCAGGAGACTTTCCTGGCTCAGAAACATCAAAACATTCTTAGCTAATAGCCAAACTGGATTAACACAGTAGACAAAATAGAAATACGCTTTTTTAGTTTACCACTTCTTGGTTGTTTTTAAAAAAAAACAAAAAACCCAAACCAGACAAACAGGCAACTTTTTCTTCTAACGATGAAGTGTATCAATTTATTTAATAGCTTAGAAGACATACCCTGTTTTGACTAAAGTAATATTTTTAGGGAGGTATAGCAAAATCAAGCAGTGTTTATTTTGCAAGTAATAGAATGTTCTATACAGACGTTAGTTCTGTCCTTGTTAAATTTGTCTAGAAATGCTGATAGCACATGCATAGAAAAGGACATAGCTTCTCTGCTGCTGAAAACCAAGGATTTTGTTTTTGAACTCCCTGATTAACAGCTCATTGTGAGATAAAGATCCCTTAAATGCTCTCCTCTGGTTTTTGGGTACCCATGGTGTGGAAGCATCACTTAAAGTAGTAGGAGAGAGCTGAGGATAGGAACTTCTAGGCCCTATAGATAGCACTAAACTAACAAATCTGTGAGCAGAAATGGGCGCTTCCAAAGAGGAGCATTGCAAAGGGAGGTGTGGGGTTTTATATGTCCCGTGTTCAGTGTGAGTGCACTGAGTTGAAGAAGCTGTTTCTGCCTTTCTCCTTTTTAGCCATCTTAAGGGGTCTGGGATAGTCGCTCGTATCTTGAGTTCTCTGTTTGATGCAGAAAGGCAGCAATTCCAGGTCATGCAAAAGCAAAGTGAAATGTTAGCCTGCTCCTCTCTAGATGGCCGGGATGTAGCTGGCTGCCACGAGTAAAGGGGTCCAGTGAAGGACACTGAGACCTGCTCTTCTGGATGCATTTTTCCTTTCACACAGAAGTTGGACTTGCTGGTTGGAGTTTGTGTATGTAATACCTATTTAGTATATGGTGTTCTGGAGCCTTGCTCTGAAGGCTGTAGGAGGCCTATCACAAAGTATTGATGTCCTTATATGAGTTGAAGAGCAGAAAAGACACGACTGGATACTTCCAAATCAAAAAAGCCTCTTGAAAGGTATTAATAGGTTATCAGCCTTTTGTTGACTGCAAATATGGTATAGAAACATAGAATATCTTTTTACAGGAAGGGACCCATAAGGCTCATCGACTCCAACTCCCTGCTCCTCACAGGACTACCTAACACTAAACCATATGGCTAAGAACATTGTCAGGACTCTGACAGGTTTGGTGCCATGACCATTTCCCTGAGGAAGCCTGTTCCAGTGACTGACCACCCTCTCAGTGCAGAAACTTTTCCTAAAATGTCCAAATGGCTAAAGGAAAGATCTGATCTAGTTTGTAAAATATGATCACTGCAAGATTCACCAGGCTTTCTCCTTGCAACACAGGCAAGACAACAGTGATTCCTGGTGGCTTATATGGAGAAATATTTTGTTGTTTGTTTTGTTTTTACAAGTACTTTTAGAGTTAATTTTGATTCCTGCCATATTTGAATATTTTATTTATAGAATCACAGAATGTTCAGGGTTGAAAGGGACCCCTAGAGACTGTCTAGCCCAACCCCCCTGCCAGAGCAGGATCCCCTAGGGCAAACACACAGGAACACGTCCAGGTGGGTTTTGAAAGCCTCCAGAGAAGGAGCCTCCACAACCTCTCTGGGCAGCCTGTGCCAGGGCTCTGTCACCCTCACAGTAAAGAAGTTTCTCCCCATGTTGAGGTAGAACTTCCTATGCTCTAACTTAAACCCATTTTTTCTTGTTCTATTGCTGGGCACCACTGAGAAGAGATTGTCCCCCTCCCCTTGACACCCACTCATGGGATATTTATGTATGTCAATAAGATCCCCCCTCAGCCAGCTCTTTTCAAGGCTAAACAGCCCCAGTTCTCTCAGTCTCTCTTCATAGGAGAGATGTTCAAGTCCCTTAATCATCCTTGTAGCTCTCCATTGGACTCTTTCACCCTTACCTAGGCCTTGGAACAGTATGCACTGAATAGAACAGAAGTAAAAATACTTTAAGGCATTATGTTTTAGTTCTTGGTTTATATATATATATATTTTTTTTTGATTTGGGTTTTTTGTTTTGTTTTTTAAATGGCACTGGCTAGATTTTTATAGAACAATCCTTGACACAAACAATTTTTGGCCAAGTGTGACTCTCAGTTATTGAGATAAGTTGGACAAAGTGTTAGGTGTCTTTATTAGCTAAAGAACTTGTAATTGGGGGATGAAAAAGTATTTTTGTGTTGTCATTGGACTGAGCTGTCAGTGGTCCACAGTACTGCACATAATTGCTAAATAGTTGGTTTGACTGATAAATTACTTTCAGATGTTGCTCCTGCTTTGAAAAGTATATTTTGACACCTATGTTCTTAATATTTTTAATAAAATAATATAAATATTGTTGGACGCGCTGCAGGCTTTTGGTTTTCCAGGTGTATTTGGATCTACGTGTAGCTATCAGGTGGTATGCTAAATATTAGCTCAGGGTCTGTCATTTGAGCTATTGTGTTACAGCACTGTAAAGAAGTTTGATAACAATACAAATGGGCACTTAACCCATATTGGGTTTGCAAAGAGCTTCCAAAAACTACAGTCAAACTCTAATACAGTCATCTATAATAAAATTATTTTTTCTGGCACCTAGACATTTAAAAAGCATTAAGATTCAGCAGTGCTTAAATGCAAAGGAAAATATTGATTGCAGTTTGGATTGCAGTAACTTACCTGCTGTTAAGTTACGGAGTACAACTATATATTTTCATCTTTTACTCTTTAAAAATTAATCTATTCCTTTTATCTCTGTTGTATAAAAGGCTGTGTTGTTCAAGCTGTGTGGATAAGTAAGATGAGCCCCTGTTTTTTTCCTGTTCCATCTGTAGCTTTGGAAAAATATATTAATAGCACAAGCTCATGGAGTGGCCTTTCTTTATGTGAACTCATTATATACCTTGAAATGTTATTCATCTACTGTTGGTAAAATTTTGGATATAACTGGAGAAATATGTCAAAGGAGATACTTCTTGGCATGAGTAGTGGTTCCAGAATCTGACCGTCTTGGTATTATCCATAATAACTCTGGGATTGAAATTGTGAATTTGCATTCACTCTTTCTTGTATTAGTAAGGTGCATTCTCAAGATTACTACTGTTGTTGATCAGTAATCTTCCCTTACAGTAAAACTGAAATAATAAAAAAAAAAAACAAACCAACAAACAAAACAGACCACTACATCTGAGCCCTTTGGTTTCAGATGATTGTTTCAGGCTTTCAAATCCGTTTTTCTGGTTTTCATCTCATCAACAGCTTTGAATGCTTTGTTACTGTGTAGTGTGCATCTGCCCTCTCCTAAAAATTGTTTTCAGCCAGCACTCTTACACATAGAATTATGGGATGGAAGGGATCTTAAAGATCATCTAATTCCACCCCCTCTGCCATGGGCAGGGACACTTCCTACTAGATCAGGTTGCTTATGATATTCTGAAGCACTCATTGACTTCTCCAAGAGTCACCCAGCCTTGTGCTTTTGTCAATAAAAAGATGGCTTGCTTTCCAGGTCATCTTTCCTTTCCAGTTGGACATTGCACGTGCTGTGCTTTCAGAGTACGTAGACAGAAGCAGCAGCAAACAGAAGTAAAGTACTGAAGGTGGGTGGCACTATTTTACTAGTAACTGGGGTCCTTCTGCGTAAGTGTTTTGTGATTTGCTGTTTTTCTGAGCTGTGCACAGCCAGCAGTCATCTGGCCTTCTGTATCTTGCAGAGAAGTTTACTTCAGGGGCTTCAACGTTATGGAGGCAGGGTCCAACTTGGCGACCTCCGCGTGAGGCTGCAGGCCAGCCTGTTCTGGAGGCTGTGCTTGGTCCGTACCATGAAGCTTTGGTTTGAGAAGCAGGCAGCTGCCTGTGCAGAGGGCATGGGTGGCAAGAACATGCTTGGGCAGTGCTTTAGCAGCTGTGTTGGCTTCCTTTTGGCTTCTGGGTACAATTCAAGGTTTTGGCCTTGCTTGCTTTTAAGCCTAACATGACTTGAGCTGCTGCTTTTTATTTTTTTTTTTCCCCCTCTTTGATTCAACATAGCAATTAATGTCAACTGGGATACTTGACCTAGATTGTCCTAATTCTTAATGTCAAGTAGCCACTGGCAGGAAGTTCTTTGAGAAGGACTTTTGAGCATGGAATGTGCTCCCAACCTGGTCTGGTGGAGTCAGCTTGCTGAGCAGGCTCAGCGCCAGGCCTATCTTATTTCTTTGCCTATGGACATGAGGAATTGTTCAGTGCTTCTCCTGTTCTCCTTTGCCCCTGAAGAAAGGCAGGTTAATGTAGGTTTGTAATCACTACACTAAGATTTTTCCACTTCAACCATGTGGGAAGACAAGCAAAATATATTTTAAAGAAAAAATAGCATACATGCCTTTATGCGTTAAAGGACCTCTTTCTGGAGAGAATTTAATTGAACGTTTTGTATGAAATGAAGCAAAAGACATGTCCTTACACAAACCAGTTTGGAAGTATGGTAAGTTAAATTTAGATAAGTGCTGTTTTCTTTCAGCTTTGTGGAAGACTCTACAGTTTAGTGCCAGGCACAGAAAGCTTCCTGCTGGGAAAGGAGATTTGTCAAACCATTAAAAAAACCTATCACCAGGTTCTTTAAGCTTAAAGTACCCTCCCCAAGCCTCACAGCTGAACAGACTGCAATAGGGACTGCTTTCCTGCTTTTTTTTTTTTTCCTAGCCATGCCATTTCTGATGAGGTTGGTCAGTTCAATGGAGAAAAAAGTTTGGAAGCAGAAATAATTTTGAGTATGTTTTGTATGAAGTGCTGCATGACAACTGCACACCAAATCTGGAGTGAGCTGTGAGAATATAAATACAGTCCCAACTTTGGGCTTGGAAAAACTGTGTTCTCTTACTACTGCTGTGAGATGTCTGAACGCTTATTGGCGAGTGTCCAACAGCCAACCAAGATGACTGTGGTTACAGAAGGGAGGAAAAGGGGAGATAAATTTGATGTAAAGCCCTTAACTTTAGTTCAGGGAGCTGGGACCAATTTCTAATAGTACAACTACATTGTGCCTGGTTTTGCTCAGGTGAGAGACTTCTGGTCCTACAAGCCAAGCTTGCATGTCTGCTTTGGACAGGATAGAAAAAGTGAACCACCTCCCTTTTCTGAACATGTTTTAACCCTTTTCTTCTCAATCTAGCTTGTGGAGAGTTGCAGGAACATGGTTCAGGAGAAGAAAGGAGAGGAATTAGAGATTAGAAATAAGGAGAAAAGTTATTTGTTTCTGGAAAAGCTTAGAAAATAAAACAATAGAATTAGAGAACTTGACGATATTGATAATTTTAGTTCTTGACTATCCAATAAAAATGAGGACTGTAAGGAATTGGGTGATGTGATTCAAAGTCAACTTAAGATTCACTGGTTTCAGCAGATTTTGAAATTTTTATTATTTTTTTTTAAGAAGCTTAAAGGAAATAAACTAGAAGAAAATATATAGGTCATACCTAAAGGGAAAGATCCTTTGCTAAGTCTTTCTTGAAGACTGTTAAAGAAGAGAGACAGTTTCTATGCTAATGAGAAGAGTTACTGCCGGGTGTGAGGCAATTCTTGTGACATCTGAGGGGAAAAGTACTGAAGGAATAAGTGCAAGCTGCCTAATACGTTGGAAGAAACACACTAATCGATGTCACGTAACTAAAAGCAGTTATGTGAAGGACTGGTGTTACACATTTGCAGGGGGAAACAACTTACACAGTCAGGTTTTGTTACTGATTCTTAAATGGAAGGGATGAAGATGGTGCTAGGACACAGTGTGGGATTTCTCACCTGTGTTATAGATGTCTACCTATTGAGTGGAAGGTGTGGGGAAGACCCTGTATATAGTCAGGAAAGAGAAGCAGGAACCTTGTAGAATGCTTACTGGGCAGGGGACAAAACCAGGCACTTGTAGGGGAGTGATTCATTTGACCTCCTTTAGATGTGTGCTGTAGAATGAGTTGAGTAGAGGAGCCGGGTTCTTCCCATGGGCTGTAAAGGGAGACTAATATGACCTGTTCAAATACAGACACCTACCCTGTAAACATCTCCATTTGGTCAAGCGAATCCTGGCTTGTCGTCCACATCTAAGAATGGAAAGACAAGGGTGCTCTGTTATTATGGCTTGTGGTTAAGTGTCAGATGCCCTCCGTCCTAGCTGAGTAAAGACTCAATACCTTTTCCAAATGGAAGTTGGCATTTCAGGGCCTCCAGAGATCTGCCCAGTTAGGGCTAACATAGAATCATAGAATGGCCTCGGCTGGAAGAGACCTTAGAGATTATTTAATCCAACCTCCCTGTCATGGGCAGGGACACCTCTCAACTAGGTCAGGCAACACAAGGGGACCGAAAGGGGATCGAATCCACGGCCTCGGTGTTATCAGCATCACGGTCTAACGGACTGAGCTAACTGCCCCCCCATAACAATTCATGCCGAAGTGTTGCGAGGGCATCACCCCTGTGCCATCTCTTCACGGGCAGCAGAGGCAAACTCGTTGTGACTCCTTGCTCCTCTTGTGTCAGTAGACGTGGACACCAGCGGTGGACTGAGCTGGGAGGCTGGGTCTCACAGCATCACTGGCAAGATGCGAGTGCATGTGTGCTGCACCCAGCTCTGCAGCAGGAAGGACCTTCAAAGAGCTGGCAGTAGTAGCCCGTCAAATTGCCCCCACATAGCAGTGATTGACTGACAGGTGAGCGTGCACAGATGTGACAAGTGGTCAGGTGCTGAGCTCTGCGGGGACACTTACTGGAGAGCAGAGCGTACGTTCTGGTGACAGGCCTGCTGCTTACCCGTAAATCATCTAGCATGTGTTTCGTGGGCCATGGAAAGTAAACGACTTACTGAGGCTGGTTCCTGGGAGAAATTGGGAGTGTTGTACTGTGTCGTTAAATAGGGCCACATTGAAAACAAGGACTTGTGTTTTGTTTTTAGTAAAAGTAAGTTATTTTAATCTTTTGTTTGGACTGTAAGCAGTATGCAGATGTTACCATTCTCTCACTTGTTTCTATCATATCCACACAAATCTGCTTTTATTACTTCAGGGCTTTGAGATTTTTGTTTATGCTTCAGAATTCCTAAATAAATAAATAAATACACATATCTTTATTTTGCTTGCAAACTCCATTTAATTTTTTTTCCTGTGGTTTGGCACACCAGCATATTATATGGTGGCTGCACAGTATAATGGATGTCTCTGGAACTGATTTTTTTTTTAAAAAAAAAGACACCAAATTTTTTAATATTCTGATACTGTGAAATGTATTCAAGTTAAATTTTCCACAAAATTTTTTATAGGTAAGTTAATTAAAATACCTGCTTGGATTTTATTTTAAGTTATATTAAAATTCAAGACACTTTTTTAAGAAAAGGAGGATTGTCACATTTAGTGTTATGACTATTATGAATTATTTTATTAAAGTACTTTTTAAAAGGTAGCTTTGTTGAGAGTGCCTTCATTTTTACTGAAAAAACACCATAAACAGATCATTCTCATTATTACACCTTTTTCCTGAAGTTCTCATTGTCTCTGTGCAGGCTCATTTTCTAATGTGTGCATCTGGTAATGAAAATAATAATTAAATACTTTCACAATGAAAGTGTGATTGGGGGAAGGGTGGGGGCGGAGAAAGCTCAACTAATACTAGCAGTTGGATTCCTACTCGGTAAAGCTAGCTAATTGACTAGTAAGGCTGATTCTTCACCTAATGTAGTTTAAAGCCCAAAGTTCTATAATATAAAGTGATGGTTCTCTTTTTTTTCTAATAGGCTCTCCGTATTGGGAAACGCCAC
>NW_009710180.1:0-11684 GCF_000703405.1 Apaloderma vittatum | reverse complement strand
CCTTATTCTTCCCATAACTTGGTTGGAGAGGTCTGAGAGAAAGTGACTCTGCTGGCCCCAAAAGTGCACGGGGTGAGGAGCCACACTGTGTGACCAAACCCTAGTAAAGTCTCTCAATCCTGGGAAGGATGAGGATGTAATCTAGAGCCCAGTAGCAAAACCAAACTGATGTGGATTAAGAGCTATTTGGGTGAGTGTGTGCTGATTAAAATGTAGGAAATAATGAAACGGTTGTGTGGCAACATAGCTGACTAAAAGTATGTGGATTAAATCCGATTTACTTTTTTAGTTCTTAATCTCTCTGCTTTTCATTTCGCTATTGCTTATTTTCGCTGTTTGTTTTGGTTGATGTACCTTCTTTGTTTTTTGCCTTTTTTTTTTCCTGAATCCTTGCCTTTTCTTTTAAATATATATACAATATTTTGCTGTGTTGATTTTTTTTGTTTGGTTTTTTCTATGGCCTCCATTTATACTGCTTGTCCCAACAGCATGCCAAAGCACTGTTTACTTTCCTGCAGATCCTCTGCATTTCTTTCAAGGCGCATTAAAACGGGTCTCTTGTTAAGTTAGTTCTTGAAAATCAAGCATCAAACATTTTGAGAGCTTAAGACAGATTTTTGACAGTGCCCAAGCTCAGCATAGCCCCAGAGGTCTGTATTCAGGTCGTCTTGCAGGCATAGATTAAAGCTGAAATAGTCTCACAGCCTTGGACTGCGTAATTATTCCCCTTGTGTAACTGACGGGAGGAAGATGAGGTAGGAAAGACATCAGACCTGTCTAGTTATGCAGGTTTCGGCTTGGGACAGCTGTAGTACCAGGGAGCACCTTTTTTAGGATGCTTTTCAGACCTGCGATGGCCTGAGTCTGTACAAAATGTGATTTTTTGGGAAGCCTCGTCTGATCTGTGCGTGCGTGCTGCATGTTTGGTATGGCGTCAGTTTTTCCTTTTTGAGACAAATCATTGTAGTGTTTTAATAAAACAGATGCGCAACCTATTTTTATTATAATAAGGCAAATGATGTACAATATTAAAGACCTGAAAGATGCACTAAAATGATGGTAGGTAATATGAAGACTTAACCTGGCATGAACAAAAAACAAAGTGACTGTTTTTGAAGCTGCTGCTTCATCATTAACTTGGAAGCTTTCTTCAGCTCATTTAAACTTTCTGCTTCAGTTATCACCTGTAGTAGTTTATTCCACTACCCTTGGCATTAAATACTTCTGCAGGACCTATCTATTTACATATATTTTCAATCAGTTGTTTTATGTAACTGTGAAAACCTCTTAAGTCATCTCAGAATATCTTCCCTGATGAGAAATCAACCTGGATCCTTTAACCCGTTCATTATTAAAGTCTGAAGTTGTTTATCATCTTTTTTTTTTCTTTTGTTGACAATCTGTATCCTCTTTTATGTAAAAAATGAGAACTAACTGTTAGCTTGCAACAGTTGTATAATTCAGATTTATTTTTTTCAGGGTACTGATTATTTAAAGTATACTCCCTTTCTTACCTTCTCCTAGAGTAAGATTTTTCGAGAAACTTAGTTTAAAACAAAATTGTAAAAAATTAAATTTTTGGTGGTGGAAAGCCAAGTTTGGCATGGCAAAACCGAAATTTCATTAGAGAACTTCTAACTACGTGTGCCACTGTGAAGTTTTGTTATGTGAGACAAAACTTGATAGGAACTTGTAACTCTGCAGTCTGGTTTCTGCTTTTCTCGTTGGCTGTTACAAGACAAGAGAGTAACTCAGGTGCTCACCGGTGCTGGTGGCTGCTCTGGAGGGGTGGATCGGCAGACCCCAGGTTTTGCCTCTTACCTGCCAGCCTGTTTGGGACGCAGCTTCATCATTTTGGCATAGTTTCCCCCTCCAGGGAACAACTCCTTACCTTCCCTTCTCAGGGGAACAGCCTTTATGCTCCCCAGCTCTGTCATAGACACACAGGAGAACGGGACTATTCCGGCCGAAGAGCACCTGTTAGAAATAACTAAGAAAATTTTTGCATCATTCTCCATATAAAGCCATTATATGTACATCAAGCCATGCACTGCCAAGAACTTTGTATCCACAGAACTAGAGTTATGGTGTGTTAACATCTGACTAAAGGAGAAAAATATGGGGACTTCATCAAGCTCAGCAGGTTGCAAGCCTTATTTGTTAGAACTTTGTAATTGTTTTTAAAAAAGTGTGGGCATGCTTTATCCTGTGTATGATTTTTTTGCCAACAAATTGGGAGGGGAGGGCAGGAACAGAGAAGAAGGTAGAGGAGTATAAATGCCATGTGCAGCAGATAGTGGAAAAGAGCTCACCTGCCTCTACCATATAGACCAGAGACCTGGGTTCAAACCTATGTCCAGGTTTGTGCTATGTGTTTAGTGAACCCATACAGAGATTGAAACCCTAAATACTTTAATATAGGAACTCAACTGTGTAAGTACAGAAGAAAACTAGTCGGAGGTTTTGGTGCTTTCCTGCCGTTTTCCTTGTGGGCATTGGTAATAGGGTGTATGTAAGGTGTGTAACGCATAACCAGTGTTTCTGTGTTGGTGACTGACATTGTGTGCCATTTATATGTCATGTTAGTGGTTGTAAGAAAGCATGACTTGACAAGTTGCTTACATTTAAAGTGCTTTATGAAATTTATTTCCCATTTCAAACAACTGAGAAGTGGAAAGTTGTATTCTTGGTGGGTGGATGAAAGAATTCTCCGCATGTTCTTTACCATTATGAAAGCCTAGTAAATCCTCTTTCCATGTGGACTGGTAAATTTTTATGAGTAATTAGTCAAGTTAAGTATGTATTTTGGTTGGGTTTATTGTTTATTTTTCACACCACTGATACTCAGGTTTCTAGAATGAAAACACTTCTGTGTTCTTGCAGGACATCTGATGCAGTTCATCCTCAAGAAAACATATTGGGAAAGGGTTGTTTTATTTTTTAAATAAGAGAATGCAATCCATTAGCTTTGTTGCAAAAGCACATATCAATGAGCCTTCGTGGTTCTTGAAATGATGCTTTTTCTCTTTTGTATTCCTTGATTTCACTGCCTACCTAAGGAACGGGGAGATGTTCATATTTCTGATGATGGTTGGTTGCTGTCTATAAGATTCCCCCACACACACACTCAGTCGTGGTCATCAATCTGCTCTTGAATTTGTGGACTCAATTATGCAGGTTTTGTGTTTGTCCCATCATCCATCCATTGTGCCCCCTCATGACTGGCTAGTGTTGAAACTGGTAGGTTGATTCACGTGATTAGATTTCTTCTACTCTGGTTCAGTCACTCTTGTCTTTGTACTTACTGATCCATATGCTTGTTGTAAGATCCAGTAAAATAGAGAGGGCAATTCTATAGGCAAAATTCTTTTTCTGTATTTTTAATTTTGAATCCTCCTACTGATAAAGAGAAAAACTGGGGCTAGAAGTTTACCTGATTGTTATTAGATGTTCTAGCCCTTATGTTTCAGAAAAGTTTGTTAATAAGGCAAAAAATAACTCAGTGCTGTTACTTCTATCTGATGACAAAGAAACATCTGCTTGAAGAGCTTACAGTGACCCAGTTTAAACAGTCTGCACTGTGCTAAAACCAGTTCTACAGTATCAGGGCTTTTTTTTTTTTTTTCCCCTTTCTCATTTTGAAAGAATCAAAGATAAATGTCTTTCACATTAAGGAGATGAGCTATAATAAAACATATATGGATAATATGGCAGCAGTCCAAGAGCATTAGTATGCATGCCCTGACTGAGCCGTGGTGGCAGCAAGCAGTCACTCTCGACTTACAGCGAAATGTTCCTCAGTGAGCGTGGAGAGCCTGCCTCAGTGAACTGGACCTCTTTTGAAAGGAAGAAACTCACCCCAGTTTAAGGTATTTGTTGCCTGGACTGGTGTGAAACTTGTTGGAGAACTCGTGCCCGGCCTCGCCAGGGTTCTTGTGGAGGATCTAGACCATAGATGACAAGGGATAACTGTGTCAGGGTGGAGCACGTTGGTTTTGTAACAGAAGCGTGTGGGCAATGTACAGCCACGCCAACAGACGTGGAGCAAAATCACATACGTTAACTGACATGTGGCAATTTATGTGAGCACCATTGTTACTGCATGTTAATTTCTGCCCCTTTTTTTGATAAGAGTGGAGGCTGCAGGTTCTCACGAAACACAGCGGTGGGAAATCAGATGTGAGAGTAATTCCCCTAGTCCTTGCCTGCTTCCTTCCCGTATCTAATTAGCCATCAGGGAGGACGGCAAGGAGTGGGCGGCTGGCCAGATAAATTGTTACAATGGACTGGATCTGGTCAGCAAGCTGCAGTTTGGGCATTCTGATCCTCCCTGTCATGGGCAAAAAAGAAAAAAAGAAAAAAGAAAAAGAAAAAAAGGTTTTATATGAATTTCTGACCCAGCTTGCCTTGAAAGGCACCTACGTTAGATGTTGGTAGTTGTTATGTTTAAAGACCAGGTTCTTTTTCAGTTCTTAAGTAGAAGGCTTTTGGAAGATGTTAGTAGTTTCTTTTCCATTACTATCTATTTATTCCTTTTGCTTAGGGCAGGAGTAGTCTTTACTGCTCCTCTGCATTATTACATGCTTCTTGTAAGTGTTCAGGCTTTTGCTTTATTATCCTTTGGAGACTCTTTCATGGAGAAATGAACCTTGATGTCAGGTGGTAGTGAGTATGAATATTCCAAAGCCAAATTGCTCCTGCTGTGGAAAACCTTGTACATAGGAAGAGAATTACGGGAAGGAAATTTTCCATGAGGTTCTTCCCACAGCCGTTTCTGTTTCTCATGTCTTCTTTATATTCCAGTGGTGAATGTGACAGATGAAAGGAGAAGGCTGCTTCACGAGTGTGGCAGATCCTTTGGGTAACTTTGGGATCCACAATGCAGAGGCAGCTGTCTAGGTTGCACTCTGTGTACGGGTGTTAGATTTGTTGGTCATCTCAGGTTTTTGGGGAGGTACTGGAATGTTAATTTGGCTTCTTGTGAGCAAAGAAATTGGGTCCTTTTATTTTTCCACTGGTCAGTACTTTGGTGATGCTTTGTTTAACGCTTGTTAATGTGAACACACAAAACATTCCAGGGAGGAAGGGTTTAGAGGTTTGTGTTCGTTCTCTCCTTAATACGGCTGATCTGTTAACCACTGAAAGTCAGACCATCCCGTAGAAAGACATGTGATGTTGATGTACACAGCTATATTTTATAAAAGATGTAAATTATAGACTAGTAACCAGAGCATTCTACCTCCTTTAGCTTTTTAAAATTAGTACTTAGTTTGCTTTTTCCCAGTATTGCATGTTCTGCGTATCCACGCTTTCTCAATAGTAGCTCACTTATACAGCAGGAGAGATGACATAATAGAATAAAACTGTTTTTCATGATTATGGATGTTATGTATGTTTTTAATAGCTGAAACCATTTTTGTCATGTTAATAAAAAGTTTGGAAAGCTGAAAAAAATAATTTTGAGCTGCTTTTTGGTTTTGTTTGAGGAAAATAATTGTTCTTATAGTATTTTAATTTAGCAGATTTGGGGGTTTATGTAGATACATGCCTCTTGAAGACTGTGGTTTGTGTCTGGTGTACAGACATTGTTAGTAGTTTGTAAATATAAATAAATGAAAACTGACAAAGGGTTTGTAATTGTTTTGAAATGTTTGAATGTGTTTAAAAAAAACAAGTGAAAACTTTGTATTTGTGATTCTTTAAATCAGTCACCCTAGGGGACAGGTGGGGACTGGCAAAATATTAAGAATTAGACAGACTTGAGTGGACCATTTTACACTTTGAGGAACTGGAGTTATGTTTTGTGCTGTGCACTAAATAAAAAATTAATGTCTTGTGAAAAAGCAGAACAATTTTAGCATGCTCTGTGTTTTCCTAAGCCAGTAGTTTGGCAAGATCTGCTGTAGTTTAAAATATATGATGAGTATGGATCTGTTGTGCACTCATTTTATTGAGGCAATGTGTTTGATTTGAGAGTTTATGTTTACTACAAGACAAATGACAGGCTTTGTTTCTAAAAGGGTCTATCGAGTGTTTCTCAGAAAGGGGAAAAAAATAGCTCAGGATAATTGCCTCAGAACTTTCATTACTTTTCCTTTTTATTATTTTTATTGTATTATTTATTTTATTTAAAAGTATTACTGGTTCTGATGACTCTACCCATATCTGGGCTTGTGGCACTGCCTTTAAGTGGAAATAGGATAAATCTTACTTGCTTGAAGCTTCTGTTGACTTCTAAGTTATACGGTAGGAAGTAGTCAAGAGGTCTAAAACTCAGAAAGGTATTAGATGTTCATAAATTAATTCTAATTTCTAAAGCTGAAAAAAAAAAAGGAGCCTAATATGTTGCGAATTTAGATGTATGCAGTAAAATGAGAATTCCTCCTCGACTATCAGACATAGCATCTGTAATCCTAAATTAAAAATGTTGTGAAGACTCTCAGCTGAAGGAGACGTTTAAGTCTCTGTGACCGAGGAATTAGTGTTGTTGAAAAGAAAATGAACCGTGTTTGGGAGAGGAAACTGCAGTTGGCAGTGGAATACCCAAGTACACTCAATAAGCAGGAATCACTGCTGATGACCATTGGCTTCAGCACTTTTGTTAGGCACATGGCAACAGTATTACAGTGTGTGATCCTTGCTGGAACTGCACAAGTGTAATTAATTCTTCTGTTGGGTTTATCTGGTTGTCAGCTTCTTACTCTCTTCTCAAAATGGCCTGGGGTACCAGGGTAAAGTATGCATGTCTAACGTAGATGCATATGCGTGGAAATAAAGTGTGTGTATACAAAAGTCAGTTGCCTGCCAGACACTTCTATTTTTTTACTTTTCATAACTAGCTATATTTTCTGTAACCAGTATGCTGCTTCTTGCTTTGTAATGATACCTGAGATTTCTGAAAACAATACAAGAGTACTTAAACAAGACTATTTGAAGGTGAATATTGACAATGCAATGTTTCAGTGACCGCATAGAGACTGATGTATTTTGGTTTTTTTAATAAAAAACCCAAACAAATCAAACAAACCACACTTTTTCCCCAGATCTGTGATATTTCTTTAGCAATCGGGTGTTGAAAAAAAAATTAACAACAGTTAATACAGCACGATAAGAAGTGTAAAATAAGTGCTTACTTTTTCCCCCTTAATCCCACATCTTAGTTTTAAGAAGGAAGAAGTGATACAGAAGCCTAAGGACTTTGACTGGGGTGATGAAAGAAGAGGACTGGGGAATAGTGAATCTTCCTTATGAAACATAATATAAACAAACTTGTGTGGTTTTTTTATATGGCAGATTACTGTCAAATGTAGGTACTTCTCTACCCTCTTTTAAGTGCAAATGTTGAAAGGTTGTGTCTGGAAGAGCAGGGGAAGTTGCTCAAGGACATGGTTCTGTACTGGATGCCTTCAAAGACTAAGAGTGGGAGGTGTAGTTTAGACTTTGAGATTGCAGGAGTTAAAACTGATTTTTACATCATGTTTATACCTTCCAGATATGGGTGGCTGCAGAGATTGAAGGCTAAATTAGAGCCTATGGTAATAAAGGTAGCCAAGTAGAATTATTAACAGGCAACTGATTAAAGCAACTTTAAAGAATGTTTTTCACCATTTAAAGATGTTTCCAGACATCACTTTACTCTGAAAGGTACTTAAAAAAAATTCTCTGCTCTGCAGACAGCCAAAAAGCTGTGCTTGTGAATGTTAAAAATGACCTTGAGATGAAGAACTCAAAGGTTGTTGGTGGCTTTGTACTGAATAAAATAAACTGGCACAGCAATGAGAAAAACCTGCATTAAGGTTCAGGGCCCTGATTCAGCAAAACACACTTAATCTTAAACATGGATATTCTTCTGCGAATGCTCATGTAATTCCTGATGAGGACACAAGTTAAATACTAGAATGGACCATATTCATGAGTATATGTAATTTGAAGAGTTGATAATGTCCTTAGGTGGATATCAGAGATGTCTGAAGCGCGAAATGAGTAGTGCTGTATCTGTGCAATCAATCAGCCTTAATTTTGAGATGCACCTTGTGGAGAGGTGTTGCCTGGTTTGGAAGTTACTGATTTTGGCACAATATCTGCAGAAGATTGGTGTTGGGAGTATCTGAGAGTTGATGGGAGACTTAAGTTAAATGTCTGGTTTTACTAACAAGGTGCAGAAGATGCCTGGGCATTAATGGAGGTAGCAGTAGAATAACGTCGTTTCCTTTGTAACCATACCAACACTGTACTCGATCACTTTATATTTTCGGTAATTCTTGCCCTTAACTGTTACTCTTGAGCAGTAGTTATTAATTTCTTATATACTAGTATAACTAGTGTATTGCATGCTGGTCTAAGAATGCTGGGCTTCTCTGCCTTTGCTTCTTTACATCTAATTTCTGTGACTTCAGTCAAGATGGGTAGAATTCGTCTAGGCGATTACAGAGATGTACCTAACGCTTCATAATAGTATTCATTTTCATTTTTCTTTATAACTATTCTAAGACTTTTACCTGTGCTAATGTTTTATCAGTTATTTCAGTACTTAGTTTGTATGGTGATGTGTTTCCTGAAAGCATACTTGTTTTTACTGTATTAGTATTACCAGTATATTAGTATATTAGCACTATAAAGAATGATTTATCCAGTTTTCCATTTTGTCAAGTTACATAAAATAGGTAGCCTCCCTTATCTAATTTGCACTTAAAAAATAGTAATTGTCATTGCTTTACGCTATAGCTACCTCATAAACAGGGTAACAGAACATATAATAATGAGAATTGTAATTTACAACTGTTGTCTCTAGAAAATTCTTGTGTGTGGTGCTGGACCAAGGGGTGACTTGGATGTTAGGTCAGTGATACTGGGTGACGTGGTCTCAGGACAATTTTTCAACTGTTCCTTGTTAATATTGGTATCAATGGGAGTATCTGCATTTGCTCCCAAGAGAATGTTTCTGTCAATAACGTCTTTGCTTTAGCAGATACGATTTTGTATAATAATGGGGTCCAGGCGGGAAAGAGAATATATTATATTAAATACCACTGTCTTTTATCCCCTTTTTTTTTTTTACCTGCAGTGCAGAGGTATGCTGTATATGAAATAACTGCCTTATGCTTAAAGAATATTAGTGTTGGATAGTCGGAATCAGCAGTTAGAAAGTGGGAGAAGGCTGGTTGCACAGACAACTTGTACTTGGATGGGTTGGAAAATGCTCGTCCCGTCCCTTGCAGGGCTTGTGTGTTGGTGGGAGCCTGGCGGGTGGGGAACCACCTCCCTCTCTGCTCTTGACAGCCATGGGAAACTGCAGTTGCAAAGACCATTTTTATCAGGTGGTCACCAACAACTGACTGTCTAATTTCACAGATGTTACGTTGTCACGGTGGCTGCGGTTTGGGTCTGTGGGCGCAGAGGTTGCTGCTCTCGCTTTTGAGTCGTGGCTGGGTGCTGAGTAACCCCCCTCACTGCTTCTGTCTGGTGTTCTTAGGGCGGCCTGATTTGTAAAGCTTCCGCTGGGCTGTTGTGGCCCTGGAAGAAAGCTGCTAATTTGTATTTTTGGGTTTTGGCTTCTACTTTTGGCAGGGCCACACAATGTGTCCCACACTTGGCAGCAACAACTACCTGGCTTGAAAGCTTTCCTTGCGTCTTTAAATCACCCTGCTCAGCTGGAACATTGCAACACGAGTTCATTGTTTTTGTTTTGGGGTTTTTCACAACACTTGATGCTTGGAAAACCCATAACATATTTTTGTCTTCTGTCAGAGAAACTTAAGAAACCACGGAAGCGGCATGGTCAGCAGTGTATACCATGAGAACACTTAGTATTTTCTGCCAGGCCAACATGTAACATGTGAATTACTTAAACTGGTCTCTCCTAATCCCTTTTCCTGGTAACTCTGGGGCAAACTGGAAAGTTTTCTAGCAAACACAGTGTAGGACCCAGTACTGCAATAATTGTGTAATAGTAGGGTAAGTGACCAAACTTTTTTTTTTTTTTTTTTTTAATACTGCATTTGGCTCCTGTGTGATGCCCTGTCATTCAAAACCCGCAGCCATGTTTGTGCAGAAAGATCAATGAACCCGCATGCATGGATCTGCTCAACCTCTGTTTGCCAGAGGCCCCGAGGTGGAGGTGGCAGAGAAGGCACTTGAGGTTGTGTGCCACCTCCAGCCCTCCCCCTCCTCTGCAGCAGGGAGCAGAGGTGGGCCAGGTCCCTAGAGCCGAGCAAGCCCTGAAACCTCTGTGAGCAATTGCAGGGCCTGTTCTGAAGTTCAAGTGCTGTGGGGAATGTTGTGGACGTCTGTCGAAGCAGAGGCCTTGGAAGCCTTGGTTGGTCTGTGGAAGAGCGCCTGTGTGGCATGAATTCCTCCTCCTGCTGATACAGAAGGCACTGCCACTGCTATTACTGAGAACTAACACTTAAAATTATTAAAGCTTTTCTAAGCAGGAAGGTGTTTTGTGACAAGAGCCATGGTTCTTGGGAGTGAGGGAGTGAATCTATTTTAGTGGTAGGTGGAGGGTAGTGTTATAGCAGTTGTGACATAACTGCCAAAGCTGTGCCCTTCAGTAAACTTAAAGGGTTTTTGTTCCTGTCTAACACACAATAATACTTAAAAATGATCGTACAAAACCAGACTAAGAAAGCCCTCGGTGCTCCACCAGAGAAGAATCACAACACCCTCTACTGGTACGAGTGGCTCCTCCTCCCTCTTCTCAAAGACTTGCCTGGCCGATATCCTAGAAATATTAAAAGATGGTTCTAAAGTGCAGTGCTGGCTTGTCTCAGTTAAGCTGAGGTTATTTTAACCCATTTTTTTTCCCCCTTTAGAAATTTGCTAGTTTAATCTGCCCAATATGCCACCTCTGAAATACATGAGGAGAAGGTGGTGTGTTGGTTTTTCCCCACTTTCAGATGTGGGAATCCATGTTACTTTCTAAGGAAGCGTACAGAAGGCTACTCCCAGTTGGCAAACTCTTACTGAAGTTGCAGTTGGAGGTTCTGTTTGCAAGGATGTTTCTGAAGAAAGCGTCCATCCCTTCGATGTGTTACTTGTCGTATTCGAATAATGCTGCCAAATCCGTTGAGTAAACTTGTGGTTTCACAGAGTAACCATGTGTTCCTAGGGCCTTTCCTAGAGGTTATCTGCACTGCACGCTCTTGCTCAAATTTTTAGAAAGCCTGTGTGTCACGTTTTGGGTGATGAGCAGTCGAAAGCAGGCAGGCTGGGTGATGAATTTATTTTTGTTTCCCCCAGTGCGTAGAGTCGTGCTCTCAAACTCTTGGTAGGCCTGCTGCATATTAATATCCTCTTCTCTACGCCTTCTCAGCTCAGGATGACTGCGAAGGAAATCCCAGGCTAAGATGAGGAGTTGGCTGCTTTTTAACTTCTTCTCCTAAAACGTGTTTGGTGCCTCGTAGAGCAACTCTCTGCATGGTCCTAGAACAGAATCATAGAATCGTATCAGCTGGAAGAGACCTAGATCACCATCGAGTCCAGCCTTTGTCCCAGCCCTATCAACCTACTAAACGATTCCCCCCAATGCAACATCTCTCCTCCTCCTCCTCCTCTTCTTCTTACCTGCCTTGTCTTAACCCGCAGCGTATCGTGGTAGGCGCTACCGCGTTTAAAATAAACCATCTTCCCCCCAGCATTTATGGCGGGGCTGGTTCGAGGGGGCACCGAGCACCCCTCTCTCC
>NW_009710179.1:581-892 GCF_000703405.1 Apaloderma vittatum | reverse complement strand
CCCCCCATGCCCCCGCCCCCACAGCTGGGGGGCGCCTGGCCACCTCCGCAAAGGTGCCATGCCCACCAGCTCTCACCTCAGCACTGTGACAGGCAAAGCTTTCAGGGAGTGCAGTGGCCTCAGCCTGCAGTACAGCACCCTGGACTTTATACTGCCGTCCAGCAGCACGTCACCCACCCCCTCCCAAACAGCCTTGCTCCTTCCAGGACTTGCTCCCAGACAAACAAACACCACAGGTGTGTCCAGCCCGTGCTCACACCACTGAGGCACCCACCAGCACCCACCGCCAGAGCTGAGATTCTTTAGGGACA
>NW_009710179.1:0-242 GCF_000703405.1 Apaloderma vittatum | reverse complement strand
GTGATATCACGACCCTGTCCCCCATTTTAGGGGCCAGAGTGGAATGCAAGACCCTTCACACCATACCCTGCATGAGGGTGGCAAGTGGTACCTCATGGCACTGTGGGGCGATGAGAGGAGACAGGGAGGGGGGTCTTCCCTCAGCGTGGTGCTTCGTGCGGGGCCGGCCGGGGCTGCAAGCTCGGCCCACGAGAAAGCCGTCGGCTGAGTCCGCAGCGCCCGGCGGCGAGTGGGAGCGGCCG
>NW_009710178.1:4775-23382 GCF_000703405.1 Apaloderma vittatum | reverse complement strand
CGGGCTCTGCCGTGGATGGTGGTGGGAGGGCAGCATTACCTGAAACTGTGTTTAACAGCGTTGCAGCCTTCCGTCCGTCTGTCTCCCTCTCTGCCTGCCAGTCTGTCTGTGTGTCTCTCCCCGGGTGGATCTCGTACCTGCAGTCTGGCGCCTTGGTTCGTGTGGGTTCATTCCGCGTTGTTTGGCTCTCTGCAGGCGCGGGGGGATAGATCGCTCGCTTGTGCAAGTTGCCCCGGGGGTCCCCGTGGGCTGCGGGTGCCTCCTGTGCGGAGGGTGGGCAACTTTCGGCTTTTTTATTGTGGTAACGTGCGCCTGTGAATAATCCCGTGGTGCCTCCCTGCGTGTGGACCTGTGCGGGTCTGTGTGTGCGCAGAAGCGGGCATCCCTGTGTACGAGAGACACGGAGGGAAAGTAACCCACCCTGCTGGTGCACCCTCGGATGATTTGCTCCCTTTGCCCGGTCCTCATGCCCTCTGGAGACGTGGTGCATCTTTTGTTTGCTCCTGACAGTTTCCTGCGACTGCCGCCTCGTTTAAATGACAACTTACGTGGAATGGGGGCGAGGAGGGAGCAAGTTTCAAGTTTTGGGATCTCTCCTTTCGTTGGCGTTGTGGTGAGTTGCAATGCTGTAAAACCATGATGTGCTGATGATCTGCCTTTATTTGATACTTTATAGGTCACTATCACATGACAAAGGCTTTGAGACAGCTTCATCTTCGTCTGTCTGTAATTTCCATTTGCCTTCCTGGGTAAGTATGTAAACTGTAAGCATGGAAAAAGAACTCTTTTTTTTGTTGACAAGATAAGAGGTCCTCTGTGCTGCCACTTTTTACATGGAAGATACTTGTGTGGGATTTAGTGCTTCAGAAAACATGTCTTGTCCGGGTGCTTGTAGCAACTCCTAGGTTACAAACTTTATACGTAGGGGTGCATGTGAATAACTTTAGAATGTAAAAGCTCTGCATATTCATAGCTCTCTTCACTTTTTTCTTATGTTTTCTTATGCCTTGTTTTGTAAAGATAATCAGATGATTGATTTAGGGCAAAAGTTTTAAACCTAAGTAGCATTAAAACATGGAAGGGGCAACACACATGTCATACTTGCTTAAAATGTAAAGTCCTTTTAGAATTCAGTGGTAGGAAAAATAAGAACAGAGTAGTTAATTAGAAATCTCTAGAGGTCAGGAATCAGTGAGAAGTTTTGCAGAACTGTAGTACTACTGCAACAGGAGTTGGTTCAGTTTTAACACGTAAACTGAGAACTAATTAGAATTCCATCCATGCTCTTTCTGTGTTACTGTTTTTTTTCTTTTGGCATTGATTAATGCAGGTACCTATCAGTTTGAAAGTTGAATCTTACTGACTAATTTAGTAGTATTCCTAAGCTTCCAGTTACACAACCTTTTGTTTTGGTTTTTAATCTGTATGCTGGGACAGTTTTGACACCTTTTGAAGGGTTTGCCATCTTTTAAGCTGAAGTAGAAGTGATAGTTTAAAGAAGAGGTTCTAAATTTTTGGGAGTCACGTTCATAGTTGATAATAAAATGAGTGGCACCTAGAGTGCTTCTCGTACAGGCACCCGTGCTGGCACTGAACTGCGCTTGGCCCAAAATGGGAAATTCAGAGGTAAATTACTTTTTTTTTTTTTTTTTTAAAATGATGCTATTGTGGACATAATTAAAACCAAAACATGTATTTGGGGCAAACTTATAAAAACTTATAACATACTCTTGGCCTTTTCCAAGCAGTGTGTAGCAGACATAGGGTAAGTCATGATCCCAAATGTGCTGACTTGAAGGGGGCTGTTTGGAAGCCGGTGTTCTGGTGTGATATTATGACCACAAAACTAGTCTTAAGGCTGGGATAACCAATGTGGGGAGATAGTTCGAAGGGAGGATTCTGCCTGTTCTCCGGTTCCTGTAGAATTACACCCAAATTTCAGTTTTTCGGATTTTGTGGGCAGTGAGGTTGATATGTGTAAGCCTGAGAGTGTAAACACCAAATAAATTACTGAAAGGCTTCATAGAATATTGCTTTCAGTTTTATAGTGTTGCTGACAAGTATCATGTTCTGTGTAGAGTAATTGGTGCAACAATTTTTACGAAGTAGAAAAGCATTGGGAAATGCAAAAACTGGCAGATAGGCTTCAAAGTGTTGCTCAGAGCTGAATACAAATGCACTGATTTCTGAACTTAATTTTCTGTGTTTTCAGGTAAGAATCATATTAGAGTGTTGTAAGTGCCAAGGACCTTTCATTTATTTGTAGTGATAGTAAAGGGTACTAAACAGAGAATAGATCGAGGACCGTGCTTCAGATAGTATCTTTGGTCACTACCTGGTTTTAATTCTATGTGGTCAAGTCTTTTGGATGCATAGAATTTTGATCCTAGAAATGAAGTGGTGATCATAATCTCCCCACAACTGTAAGAGGAGTGGACCTCAGTTTTGCACATGGTGATAAACGTAAGCCTTACCTGATGTTGAACTGGTGTGAACAAATTACAAAGAAAAGAAGGGTAGGGTATGTTTGTCAAGAAAAAGGCATAATAGAAGCTTTAGAGGAAGTAGAGAAATACATTTCCTCATAGCTTAAAAAAAAGGTAATAAAAATAACGTGCCTAGTTAAGGCGAGAGTAGGGATTTCATTGCATTTGTCCATGATTATAAACTTACATTTATTTTGGTAAAAGCGAAGATGTCTTTTGTTGCATAGTTCTTGGTAAATAACTGTTCATGAATGGAATTCAGCAATTCTGTCTTGATGTGCAGGGGAGACACCTCGGTACTGGTCTTGGTTAACAGGCACTGGGTGGAGTGTTGGTGTGTCACAAGCTAAAAGGGGGTGAGTTGCCTAGCAAGGGGCCGTCTGGATGATTCAAAAACGGGGCTGCAAAAGTTTATTGTGTACCACTGACCCTCTTGGCACAGCAAACTGATAAACCATTTCAAGAAGACACATAGTTTAGCAGAAGCATAACTAGTGTCTGTGTTGAGGTAAACTCAGAGTAGTTGAGAACATTGCCTTTGATGCTTTTGAGTTTTTGGGGGCTGCTTACTGTAAACCCACTGCCTGTACAACTTCCATTGGTTTCATCAAGAGGTTTGTTTAGGAAAGGAGAGTAGGAGTGGTGGTGAGAGGAAGTTGTCTGTGTTTATTTTCCTGTTCAAGGAGGAGAACCTTTCATAGCTGTTGTTTGAATAATTAAAGATATTAAATGTCACTTTTTCACATAAAATATCAGAGGTAAGCCTGCAGTTATTTTATAGCTAACACTTTTCATCCAGAATGATCTTTGTTCATAAATTAGTGGTTCCATAGTTCACGATCCTGTAAGCATGTGAATATCTTTAAGCGGATGACAAGTCTTGTTAAATTCACGGATGTGATTGCTCACATTCAGAGCTTAACGTTATTCCAGGTTGCCACCACTCGTGATCTGCAGGCTGAGGATGCGCAGTGTCCCTGAAGCTCAGTCAGCGTTGCATTGGGCGGGGCGGTCTTTTGGCATAGAGCTGGTAGCGGGATGCTGTGGAGGAGTTTTGGCCAAGTGAGCTGGGGAGAGTTAACTCTGCAGCCGCTTGTCGTAGTGGGCAAGGTGCAGGTAAGGTAGGTGAGGCCCGTTGCGTGCTGCAGGGATCTGCTGTGGTGTGAAGGTTGCAAATGTACCCGCAGTGAAATCTGGGCACCGGGGAGGTGAAATGCTGCCTTCGCCAGTATGTGGCACGTGTAGCCTTCAGCCGCCCTCTTTACCTGAAGGTGGCTCCTTGGTGGAGGAAAGTACTGTAAGTTACAGTTAGAACTGAAATGAGCCTCTGATTTTAATTTCTAAGCGTGCTGCAGGCTGTCTCTGTGAGCATTGGCAAGTGATGCGGTGCAAAGCAAGAAGCTTCTTTCCAGATGTTGGACATAAGTTGGACTTGCTGTGCCCTGTCATGGAGGTGACCCACTGCAGCTGCCAGTGGAGCCAGCGGCATTGCCATGGCCTGCTGGTGGCTTCCAGGGTCAGAGTTTATTCCTGGAAGCATGGCCATACGTCCTCTTGTGACCTGCAAGTGGAGACTAACGATACTTCCCTATGTCATTAAATTGTGTGGTGTCCATGTATTGGGATGGTTCTCCTGAGTGAATTTAGTAGTTGGGTTTTTTTTAAAACAGTATGGATAGTGATTTACGTTGCTGTAACCTCAGTTCATGTTTTCTCTACTACTTAAGGGTCTGTAAAGCTGGATTGAATAGTCATGTATTTCAAAATACTCTTGCGAAGAAACAGGAAAAAGCCAACTTTCTGAATTCTATAGTGTTAACTGTATTTCTTTTCCTTCTGCCATGTTTCTCCTCTTTCCTAAGGTATTGTTGTCAGAAACTTTTTCATTATGTTTTATGTCAAAAGATCATTAGGACCTAGTTGGTTTTTATTATTTTATTTTTGTTTTTTTAAGATCACTAATAATATAGTTTTTCTGTCTGAGAGCTATGTGGTGAGCCTGGTACTAGTGGACGCATGTATTTCACAAAAGGCTTCTACAGCTGTCACCCTTCTGGGCAGTTTCAGAAGGGGTAAGACCTGAACTAGTGTACAGATTACTTAACTTTTAAGAATTTATTGATGGGCTGCTGTTAGATTACATTTGCTTGGAAAAGAAGAAGAAAAAAAAAAAAAGCACGTTAGTCACTTTGTAGTGATGACAGTATCAGTAATTGTCAGTTTTAGACATTGCCCTTATTCATGTGCTTACATTCTGTCTGGTGAAGTACATAAGCCATCCTGTAATCACACACCTCAAAACAAGGAACAGTCATTTTTATCCCTGTTTTAGCCATCTGAGGTCCAAGGCAGTAAAGGACCGTAGGCTTGCCTACAGTCACTTCTTAGAGAATGAATTAAAATCCATGTCTGACTCTTTAGTTTTGTGTCCTTTCCCTTGGTGTGTGCTACCACAGAAGCATTCCTGGTAAATGCCTGTCTTGACATTTGAGTTGTCTCACTGAATTCTGTGCCAGGTGGGCATCTTTTGCTGGTAGTCACCTTCCAGTCATAATAGTACTTAAACCCCAAAAAACCAAACCAAAACCAACAGGAAAAAACGTCTTTAAGTAGTGTGATGTTACTGACTTTCAAGTTCAGTTCTGTTTATTGACAGAATATCTAAAGTAGGAGGAGAGCTTACTTAGGAGTTTTTGCCACTAAATGTATTTAAGCCACTATGTGTATTGCACTATTTGTTATATTACGCTACTTATTTAATAGTAAGTTCCTTGTATTAATTAATAAAATAAGATACTGTTTTTCATAGCAAAGTTGTTAAAATACACATTGGTCTGAAATAGCTCTTTACAGTAAAATTAATTTTTCATATTCTAATCCAAAGTCACAACTAACTTTCTTGTCAAACGTGGAATTGACAGAAGCAGTTACTTTGTGATAAATAGGACAACTTACTAGTTTGAACTTAGATTTCTAAACCTTGCTAAACATATTGTGGTCAAACCACGACACATATTTAGTCCTGTAAGATTTTCAGATTTCGTGATTGCTAGTGTTTTGTTACTGAGAAAATTAGCTGGCTTTGATTTTAAAATAGGAGTTGTATTTGAGGAGGAAAGCCTACTTCACTTAATGCCCGAGTGTAGACCTAACTGTAGTATTCTCATAATGATAGCGACATTTTATTATTTGTAATATTTATAAATTTGATTACATAAAAGATGAATCAACAAAGACAAAAAGCATGGTTCTGACACTTTCCAGTGTTTGTGCGTTTTCCTTTATAGCACACAAATGCATAGTGTAATAGCAAGTCCTTATGAGCATGGACAATTAAGCATGTGAAAATAAACTAGCTTCAGGCATTTCCGAGTACAAAGAAAGCTAGTACAACAAAATCTCAATTTTTAGCAAGGGGAAGGAAAGTTAACAGGATTTCACGAGACTACGCTAAGAAAATCAGTTGCTTAGGAAGCGTAGAATTTTTATTGTCAGAAATCTTCCATGTGGGTGTTCCGATGTAAGAGATTTAAGAAAATGTAGCAGTTGCTGAAAGTAAGAAACAGCATTTTATTGACCCTTCATGTCACAGAGAGAGCCTCGTTCAGCAAAGATAAAAATAATTCAGTGGACTTGCACAGCATGGGATCTATGGAACTTAATTCGAGTGGAAGCTCTCCGACAAGAAGCTTAACAAGTCCTGTCCACACCTTCCCTTGCTGAGGGGAAGTGGGAAGGTGTGTCTTCCCTCTGCTTCCTTGGTGTTTTTTGTGTTCATTAGTACTGTTATTATTGTTTATTTCTGAAAGGCAAGGCAAATCGATGGGTCTACTTTGAGACTTTGTGAGAACACACCAACACTGTGCCTGGCTGTGGGGTCACTCTCCTCTCGCGTAGATGTAGCAGCAGGGAGGTTTCTGCCGTCCACGCTCTCAGGAGAGGCTTCGTCCTGGTCTTCTGAAACCCCGGGATTCCCTGTGGCGGGGCGGGAAGAGGGGGGTGTTGTTTTTTATTTGTACCCATGTCCTACCCCATCAGGACTCATCCAGCAGTGGGAGTGGGTGAGGCATGTCACTTGATAATAGTTAGGATTATATCTCTTACAGCAGAACAGTAAGTCTTTGCTCTTCAGCCTATGTGTTCTTTTATGAGGCAAATAATCCTAGGTTTTTGTTTGTATGTGTGTGAGAGAATGCATTATTTTGTGGTTGTCAAAGCAATATTTAAGAGAACAACATCACAAGAGATTTTGAGACGAAGCTGGATAAAGAAAAACTTGAGAGAGAATGGAAGGAGTGAGAGAGAACTTGATTTATCTTATTTTAGCCTCTTCAGTGTGAATTAACTCCACAAAAGTCAGCATAGCTGAAATGTTGTGATGTTCTGCATTAAAATCCATCTGTGAGAGTTGAGAGGAAGTTGCGCTTTTTTGCCAGGTTGATGAAAACAGGGATTTTTGTGGTTGGCTATGTTTGATTTGCCTTCTGCGAGTGGTCTTTGAGCAATAGGCTACAGTGAGCCACATCATGCTGATTTTTGATTTGGTTTTTTTTTTTCCTTATGGGGTGTAGTACAGGGACATGAATGTGTCTTGGCCAAACTACTGAAGAGCTTGAACCTGCAGCTTGGGTGGGTGCAATTGGATTCTTGGATGAAAGGCCAGAACCAGAGCCACATCAGCAGCATGCATCACAGACCTGCTGCCTGAAGTTGCTGGTGGCCTGTAATTCCTCGGGAAAGCTGCAGATTTCACATTATTTTTAATTATGGCTGTACAGAGAGCCTGTTGGGCGCAGGGATCAGTGCACGAACTTAGAGGTTACCCCTGATGTGATGATGAGCAATGCAGGAAGGGCTGGGGAATAGAGATGTTGCTGAAATATGCGGAGTTCCTGTAAATGTGTAGAGAGGGTAGAAAGAGCGTCAAGTGTGAGAATGCTGTCTGGCAGATGATCCATCTTTTGGTGTGTACACCGTTTTGTTTGAGTCTGTTTGCTTCCCAAGTTGGTTGTGTGGCTAGGTAAAGAAAATATTCTGATGTACTGCACATGAGTGGTTGGAGATGGTGGATTTGGAATGAAATAGCATTATTATCTCCACTTATTTGGCAGTTCTGGCTTCAGATGTTCTTTCTCTTTGCGAAAGGTTTCTTTACACCCAGATTTCATGTTGAATAGTGCAGGCTTCCTGCCTGGCTCAGTTCTAATCAGAGTGCTCTGTGCCACAGACTTGTGAGTTTCAGGGTTTACCTCTTGTTTGAATACACCTGCAGTCTTTTTTTTTTTTTTTCTTATTTAAGTGTCTTTATTTATATTTCTTCATTCTAATTTGTTTGAGATACTCTTTCATACATTGTGTTAAACATCAGTCATCAAGTGCTCATAATATATTTTGAAACAAGCACGCAAAATTGCACTGATTATGGAGCTATGGCATACGAATTAATACGAAAATAAAAATAGCATCATTAATTTCCAGCTGCTTTTGGAGAAACAGAGGTGTTTATAGGGGGAAATCAGTATCTGCAAAATGAAGAGTGACAAAAGTGGTAGCAAGTATATTAATGCAAGTAACTATTCACAACTTGCTTCCTCTATTCTGTTGATTAAAAACAGGTTCCAGTGCTGCAAGTAAGCAGAAGCTCCGGTGTCGTTCTTTTAAAACTGTGTGACTAAATAAAAAGCACAAGTGTCAGACCTAGAGCAAGGGAAGGAAGTTTTTAACTTTATTTCTCAGTATAGAAAACACTAAATAAGGGAAGTATTTTATGGATAGCTAAGCATAATGATTGGTTGAATGTGTCCATTTCCCATTAATATGAGAGAATTGCCAGTGTGTGTATGAGGGTAAAACTACCTTTTAAGTGTTTCCCTTGCTGGCATGTCAGTATTTTCCTCACATCTCTTGTGTGCACTTGCTTCAGCTCACCTGTTTCACCTCAGCATTGTGTACCAGAGCAGCAAAGGTAAATAAAATCTATGATTAGAAGTGACCAGGGCAAAACCCTTACACCCCAGGGCCTTGACCGCAGTCTGGAGAGTCAGTTTCCGTCAGAGGAAGCTGTTGAAGGAATCTGGATGCTCAGCTGCAGGTCTCGAAATCTCCGCTGTCGTTCACTGTTACCCGGGGCTGCCCTGTTGTTCAGGTGGGAAGCTCCAAACAAAGCTTCGGGCCTGCCTGCCTGCAAAGTCTTCCTGGCTTTTAATCAGCAGAGGAAGATCCTGTCCTTCTGAGAGACATGTCTAGAGGAAGCGGCTTATTTATTTATAAAACGGAATGGACTCTCGAGGATGTCCCTGTCGAACTTTCTGTTTCGCCGCCGCGACGAGGCCAAAGGGAGCGAGAGGCTGCTGGAGGGCGGGGAGGGAAGCACCTGAGAAAACTGCCCAGACGCTGTGTTTTTGTCTGAGAATTGTCCCGCTGCTTTTTTTTGTGCCACGGGTCATGTAGTTGCCGTGTGCGGTCTTGCTGTCCTGGATGGACCCACCGAGCTGCCCTTAGAAGTTTACTGTTGCTCTTCACTTAGGGAGACAGAAGGATAGAAGTGGCAAGGGGTGGGGAGGTGAGGCAGTCATCACGGAATCCCCGTGCAGTCGCCTGCAGAAGGGAAGGGCAAGCGTCAGCTCTTCCAGTGAGGACAATATCTCTTACTTAAAGATCCTAGAGGAAAAAAAAATAAAAATAAATCTTTGTGAGTGGGGGATGGTGTTTTGCAGAGCGCTAACAGGCTTTGCAGAGATTGAGCAGGGCTGAAGGAGAGAGTGGGGGCAGGCACAGCGAAAGCAGGGAGGTTTTTACCCCTCCTATTCCTGGCCCTTGGGAGCTTCTCTGTATGTAGGCCTATGTGCCTGCTGCCTTGACATTCCAGTTACACCTATTGAACTGATTTAAATAATGATTTTGGGCAGCAAACACTTGGTTTAAATTGGAGCTTTTAATCTCATTTTGCTTTGGTATTTTTGTATTCATTTTCTCAGAAGCAATCTCTATTGGTAAACGGCTGTTAAAATATGTTGCTAAATATAGCCTTTACACTACATTTAGCACTACTTTTTCTTGAGTTCAGAGGATGCACTGTATGCCTGCACACTTTCTAATGATTACATGGCTTACATGCATTTATTTAGATTGCAACTGTTAAGAAAGTTTTCATTTAGGACATGACAAATTATGCCTTTTCTTTTTTTAATTGTGTCCTAATAAAAATGTCCTGTTTATTAAAGCCAGTCATGTGCAGACACACATGTACACACAAGTTAATGCTAGTAGAGTTTACCTAAAATATAAGTGAATAACTATAAGTAAAGTATTATTTCCTAATAAGTTAACCAGTTCTGCTGTGCAGAAACACAAGCTTTTTAGAACTAGTAGAGCTCAAACTTCTCTGCTTTACTTTTTCAGATGAGGAGGAAAACAAGTGATCTTGCTTTTTCAGTTCCAGTTAGTTTCTCAACTTTACACCAAACTCCACTAAGTGACTTATGGAGCAAAGACATTGTCTCTGCAAATGCAATGGAAGTTATTACTTTCAGGTAGCTTAGTTCTAAACCTTACATGTGTTCTTGGTCCTTTGATGAAGACTTACCTGTTCAGTATTTGAACTTTATTTACAATTTTGACATCAAACATTTGCAGTTTGTTTTAATTTAGTATAAATCAAATTATATAATATTACAATAGAATTTAACATTGGTTTGTCATAGTTTAAAGGTAAATTACAATTAGATATTTTTATTAAAATACATTTAGCATCAGTTACATCTGATTGACATTTGGATCTGATTTGTTTGTTCAGAAAGGATTAATTTGCAACTGTATCTGTTTCTGCTAACCTGAATATATTTTCTCAGATGACTTCAGTATCCATTATCCTAAGCTTTTTATCTGTGATAATGAATGCCTTGGGCAGAATCTTCTGCCATTAGGAAAAGGGGAGTAGCTCACTAGGTGACACTGTGACCATATTCACCTTTATTTTGTGGGAACTAGACTCCTTTGTAGCTTCTAGCAGATACAGAGCTAGATGCATACTTAACATTAAAACAAATTGAAGTGATTATTTTAAAATTGCTGTTTCAAGCTTTCCTCTAGACTATGCAGCATGTGACTGTGGCTTTAATGGTTGGGGAGGGACTTTATAGCTTCTAGGAATGGACACCAGTGGTGCTAGATTCAGAAACCAAGAAGTGAAAGCAAGTCAGTTACTGGATGCTGTGTATGTATTACTAATCTTATTAGATAAAGAAAGAGTAAGGAAGAAAAGACATAAATTGGAAGATATGTCATAGCAACTCTGTGGGCTAACACAGGTAAAGAATTCTAACCTCCACCCTATCAAAATATTAATAGTATTTGGGCAGTTAAAGAGCTTGATAACATGTATTGACTCTGCAGCTCCACGCGGGTTTTCTGCAGCAGGGGCACTGTGTACCAGTATCTGTGACCATGAAGGAATGCGGAGTTAGACCTCAGGTGGTAGAAGGGTTGTGCTTAGAAATGTAGAGCGTGCCTTGGGCCCGGTGGCACAGTTATACAAACTGCTCATACATTGCCATTTTGCCCCTGCTCCCCACCCTGAAGGAAGATTTACACACTTTGAGGAGTGGTTTCATGGCCTTTGCTCCCCAGCACGGTCATAGGTTTTGTGATCTTGCCTTTGTCCTGTTTTTCCATATTCTTTTGTATCTATATATAGGGTATTCAAAATCTCAACAGGTATCATGGTCTCATATAACTAAATATAAAAATATAAGATTAAAAAGCTAACCTCACTAACCACCTTACTCAAAAAAATGAAAAGGGAAAATTACTGAGTGTTACTTACTATTTTTCTTAAGAAGAGAACAAGCCAAAGATGTATCGCTCATCCTGAAAGTATCGTCATTTTCACACACATTTTGTGCAAGACTAGTAAGAAAATAAAGTGGCTGCGTATTTAGACAACTTTTCCAATGGAAGCTGTTTGTTGCAGAAGCATTCATGTTTTATATGATGCTGCCCTAAAACAATTAGCTCTTTCTTAGGGTAAGTGTTTAAACAGAATGCTTTACTAATGTGGCTGAATTTACAGTTATTGCATTTCCATAGGACTGAACTGTTCTTGTTCTAACTTACTTCGCCCCCTCTCCTTAAACGTATGAAATGTTGAGGTTTTCTTCCCTTTCAGAAAATAAGTGTTTTAGCCAAGATTTTCTCAGGAGAATTGGTATCTTTGAGGGTGTTCTGTCTGAGATGTCTCAGAGAAGCCTGGTGCTCAGCATGTGCTTAGCAGTGTTTTCCTGTTAGGTTATGTTGAAATGGGCTACTCGTCAGGCTGAAAAACATAGATATAAAATTCGCTTTTGCTCTGAATTCGGAGTTGATGTGAGCTTGTGTAATTGCACCAGGGACGTTGAACAGGATTTGGCTGCGTTATTCACGGGGATTGTGGTAAAACCAGCTAGGAGCAGTGTGTGCTGAAATATGGCAAGAACTGCATCAGTAACACTTGATGGGAAAAATGAGACACCCTCACTCCTTTTTGTTTATTAGTGGAGGAGGGGAGTTGATCCCATCACTGCAATTAAAGCTCAGTTTTTCCCCTGTGCTTCAGAGAGTTAGTCAACTGGATCAACCTAGTGAAATAATCCCACCAACGGTCTATAATTAGACCAGTCTTTTTCTTGAAACAATTTTATACTTGGGAACTTCCAGAACACCGTATCTTCACAACCAGAAGAGTTTCTGCTAGTGCTGTTACCAAGTAAGTGTAGCTGCAAAGCAGCCTGCTTTCACGGCAGCGCTAGCCAAGCAGAGGAGTGGAAAGGCAGGTGTGCTATTTTAGCCTGAGCACTCCCAAGTTTGTCTAAGGTAAGCTGCAGGGAAATACCTTTGCAAAGCATCGTACATATTATTCAGTGTCTACAAAAAAGATTCTGTCACTTTTCCAGGTACTCCCCCTGCCACCTCCAAAAAAGTGACAGGGGCAGCTAACTCTGTGTGTGATTCACCCAGCTCCCATCCCAGAAGGAGCTATGCTGTTACGTGGGAGCTGTGCCCTATTAGGTCTAATCACTGTTGCCCTAAGTTCAGTGAGAACTTTGCTATTGACTTCAGTGGATTCTGACTTGTAAGAAAACTGTCATGAATCTCATTGAGGATCCTTTAAGGGTTGTCTGTATTTTACCAGTCTAATGATACTTGTGATTGATGTGAACTTTACTCTTGTGCAAATGAGGGTACAATTATGAGCATGGATGCAGTAACCTTAGAATAAAGCTACTACATAACCACTACAACTTTTTCTGCTATGGAGACCAAAAAAAAGCAGTAAAATGACTTTTGCAAGGGTGTTCTTACGTTTCTGTAGGTTTGCTTTTTTACTTTTCAAGGTATGCTGGTATAGTAACTGGTGTAGAAGTGAAGCGTATACACAAAAAATAATTTGCTAGGTTTAGGTTATTTTCCCGGTGCTGTAGTACTTTTTCCAGTTGTTCTGATGTAGCTGAAACAAGACTGTTTTCTAAGGTAGACATATTCATAGAATAATATGTAAATTATTCTCTGGTGGTGCTGGGAGTGAAGAAGAGTGATTGTGGAGTGAGTTTCTAGTAAAATGTGTCCCAGACACTGAATGAATTTCTCGAAATACAACCTGGAGCATATGCAGTGCTGTATCTAATACAGTTTACTCTTTAAGCTCAAATATATTCAGAGGGATGGGTGAAAATACATTCCAACTCTGCACTTACATTTTAGTAAGCAAATGAAAGGTTAGAACTTCCTCCTAGGATTCCAGCAAAGGGTGAAAATTGTGCCAGATGGAATGGGAAAGATAACCACTGGCTGGTACTGCAGTTTTTACTATTAACATGCTTCAGGGGCTCAGGCAGATTGCTTCCTCTTTCTTTCTCTTTCTGTTTCTCCACTTGCAAACTTGGGATGGTGATGGCTTCTTCCTTCGTAATGTGTTGTGTAATCTCTGGAAGAAAAACTTGGTACTGAGTAGCAGGGCAGAAAGTTGAGAGGAGTTGTCCAGGGTTGTTTGGTGGGGGTTTTTTTGTTTTTTGTTTTTTTTTTTAAATTATTGACGTATGCTGACCCTGTCATAGGGTAAAAGAGCATTAATTGTGATGATGTTATAATACTTAGAGAAAATTTTACATGGAGGCTCAATTTCACTTAGAGTTTAAGATCCAGAGAAGGTGCCTGCTTCCTTCTCAAGAGAGGTGGATTTCAGGTTGACTTTTAGGATTTCATCCTACTGGAGAGTAAAACAATTGACTTTCTGAACAAGAGTGTGTACTGTAGAATGCAGGTGGTGTTGCCATTTATGTGTTAAATATTTTGTGAAACAGCACATTATGAGGGTGTAATAACATTTTACTCTCCTATTGTGTACTTTTACAGGCACCAACTAACTACATTTTACAAACATTTCAGAACCAGTATTACAACACCTGTTTTGCAGATTGCAAAGTAGACCCAGAGATGTTCAGGTAAGGCCAGATGGCTGGTGGCAGAACCAAGTACAGAACTCCAGACCTTTCTGCAAGTTTCTCCATCACTGTTAAGTTTATTACACCAGCTACCTCTTGTTACTAAAACATCTCCAGAGAGTGTATGTGCACGTATATTACTTTTCCGTGTTGGTAGGTGGAAAAAAAAGATGGTGAGCTGTCATCTGTCGATTCCAGGCTTATTGGTTAAATATTTGTGAACTTATCAAAACTGTTAGCATCCAAGTTCTATTCAGAATGCTCCTAAGTTTAAGAGCTTTTGCTGCATAATGGAAACATAACCTTAGAAAATGGAGCTTTTGGACCTGGTGTTTTGTTCTGTCAACCCGGGGTCTCCTAACTTAGTGCTCTGTGAATGTTGCTCTCCGTTCTTCCTGCTTCTCTGACAGTGTGACTTTTGCAAGGATGCATAAACGTGTTCTGTTTGTGGTCTAAGATGACTGAAGGTGCTAGAAATATATTTATGCTTGTACTGGGCATGAGCTAAAATGTCCTTCTGTTAAGAAGGGCTTCTTAGGCCAGGCTTGATCTGTATGTACATACTTGAGAGCATTCATTTCAGCTCTCTAGCCTGACCTTCTTCCTCGAAGGACTGGCACAAGTGATCTGGAAGGAAGCTGGCGCTGTGGCATCATGGGGTTTTGTGGGGTGCTTCATAGCGTGGGTCCCAAGTTTAAACGTGTAGTTTCGTAGTGGTCAGTAACAAGGAAGCCTAATGACTGTCTTTTAAGGCAGATTAGGCTGAGAATCCGTGGGTCTTGTACTTTCTTTTCTTAGACTAGTACTGTTCAGAGCTGTGGGCTTCATGCCGAACCAGGGTTTTAAGCATGATCTGCTTTCTCAGTTGGTACACAATCTTGAGTGCACCAGAACTTGATTTCACAGAAAATTTTTAATAACATGTTCACCTTCTGATTTCACATCCAGCCATCTGTGTGCTGTACTGTGAACTAAAATGATAGAAAGCTAAGAAGATAATCGGTAAAAATCTGTAGATCTCAAGGGAGTTATCCCCCCATCCTTGCTCTAGTGTTCCAGGCAGTACTATCAGGTTTCTTAAATGCTGACCTTTTTCTTTTTTTAAATGCTTCCAAACTTGCATTTTTTGGGCAGAGTTTTTCCTGTATTGGACTTATCTTTAAGACAAGGGCCATGTAGAGTTTTCATCTGAGGGCGATGAGAAAGAACTACTAGAATAGAAATACTTATCTTGAAGAAAAAGAAAACAGTTGAAAAACAACTTACAAAAAACCCAGTGAAACAGAACGTGGGGAAACAGCCCATAGATCTTAAGGAGCTCAGCCTGATGTATGCTGGTCCTGCTTGCTGTCCAAAGAATTGACTTTTATTTCACAAATACAGAAGTTTTTTGTCTGATTTGTTTTTAAGAATTGTACTTCAGCTGTGGAGAGGACAAAGATCTTTATATCCTTGAGTATTTTAGGGCCAAATCCTGCATTGCCCCTGTCATAGCAGTCTCCCTGAGCTACTGCAGTGGCAAGATTGAAGCCCTGCATGCAGCTAATCTTACAGGGACCTGATCCTGCTCTGAGATGTTTTGGCACAGATCCTCGGGCACGTGCACAGTTCTGGGTAAGCTGTTGTGGCTTGGCAACGATGAAACAATTGGTGAAGATGGATCCGGTTGTGGATTCTGGTTTATGAAGCAGTGAGGCTCCTCTTGGAAATCTGATAGGACTTGTTACATACAGAAGCTTGTAAATTCTGTAACCCGAGTGATTTTTAGAGGTGGCACTACAGAAATAGAGACAATGACATTTAGAACTTTTCTCTTTTTTCCTTAAAACATAAGGCTAAACAGTTGACAGTGAAAAGAGATCAATAAGGGTATAGATAAAAATGAAAACAGAAGGGGTAAGTGGCCCAATATGTTTTTTTTTCTTGTTTTTTTGTGTGGTGGTGGTTTTTCTCAGTCCTTCCTCCTTCAGTTAATAGATGGATAAATTAATTTGTGTAACTGTTGGAAAGTTCTTTCCACGAAAGTTTGCAGAAGTCAAATAGTAGTTTTGTAGAAAAATATTCTGAGAAAAAGTACAAATCTTACCCTGACAGCTAAGAGCAGTGTTTCCAATGGGAACCAGGCTGAAGCTGTGCCGTGATGCTTCCTTGACCTGGATCAGGTGCTTCTGGCTCCTTGGAGATCTTGCAACTTTAAGCAAAGTTAGTACTGTTCGGTTTTCACTGCTGGTGCTGAGAATGCTGCGGGCAACAGTGAGAATTGAAAATCATTAGGTGCTTTTAAGTCTGCTGCTGCTCGGGATTGCTGTTATTATTGGGTATAACTAAGTTACACTTGCAAGACGAGGACTTCCAGTGAGGGTATGAGAAGGGTGCCTGTGCTGCCACTGGTTTCACACCACTCCGATGAATAAGGTGGTCGCTCAGCTCCCTGGTACTGCAGTTAGGCTGCTGTGAGCATGTAGGAAAATGGAAAGTTAGCTCAGGGATCTTCCCAGTGAATCACAGAGTCACAGAATAATAAGTGTTGGAAGGGACCTCGCGCAATCATCTAGTCCAACGCCCCTGCCAGAGCAGAATACTGCAGTACTGCAGAATGTAGGGCTAGTAGAGAAATAAAATGGGAATAAGAGGACATGACAGGGTATGATTCACTTCTGTCAAAGTTGCATTTTTTGTAGGGTCCTAGTATTTTCCCCTCATGCTTTATGATGTTCCTGAGACCTGCAGTGGATGTTGGATCTGATCATGCTGGTGCTAGAGCATGCTATTTTTTTCTCTGTAGTCAAGGACTGAAGGTGGCTCTTAGATACATATCTGCAGTTACAGCGGAGCTGACTTAACATCACGGTGCTCCAGAACAGGGAAAAGGCTGAACAAAAAAACTCATGACGAGTTGTCTGTTCCTAATACCCAGAGAGGTAAGAGTGTATAGAGGTACCTGGGCTGTCCTTGCAAGGTGTTGGCAGTGTCTGGGGCAGTTAGGGTATGCCCTGCAGTTCTGATTTCCCTGATCATCCAGATTGAGGACTCTCTTGTAGAGCTCCCTGCCTGTTTGTCTGTCTGGGTTTCCTGTTGTGGAGATTGGGATGGGTAAGGACAACTGTGAGGAACATTTTGGTGTCTTCCAGGCAGTCAGGACACAGCTCAGTTTGAGAGGGATTCCCAGTATTGGAGCTGAGATGTGGTCAGAGGTTGTGACAGACACCTCTGAACTTTGGCTTCTAAGTTAGTTGTATGGCTACTAGGACTTTAAGAGTATGTAGATGACTACTAGAGACAATCCTGTTTGTAAAGTTACCAGGGAAGGTTGTAAGATTGTAAAGCTTTTTTTTTTACTAAAGAACATAAAATTTCTCTCTCAGGTATACTGTGCCAAGTTAATTAATTCCTGACATCTTGTCACTGTTTCACTGTTTTTAGCAAAAATGCATTCTGCTTATGCATGGAAGAGGTTTTTCCTGCTGTATTTCCTTTGGCTGTGGATCTGTATTTATTGTTCTTGAGTTTATTTATGAGCTATTAAGGTCTTTACTAAAGGTGATTTGCTTGTGATGCAAGGAAGAAATATGTCTTTTTGGAGTCTGACAGTTTTTCCTTTTTCAGAAGGAAGTTCCAAAGAGTTAAGTTTGCTGTAGCTGGCATCAAGTACACAGCAGAGTAGATCTCTACCAGGTTCAGCGAAGCAGTCTCAGGGGATTATGGGGTGGAAGAAATGTTCCCTAACTGCTCTTGCATTTCTGTGCATCTGTAATAAATCACTTAGTTTCAAGAATAGAAAGGAGCAGGTTCACTGAGGCTGTTGATCAGGTTCATGGAGTCACATCTTCTGCTTTCCTCTGTGCTTTTTCATTTCTGAGATCTGGAGTAGCAGAAGTTTTGCTTAAATTAAAAGAAGATCTCATTTCTTCTCTACTGTTGGCAGCTGCTGTTGTCTTTTGCTCCTCCATGAAATAGGTGTGGCAAGGTACCTGGCTGAGGGGCAGTAGACACGTGAGACATGAGGGTGAAGATCCATGGGTCTTCACCTGCTTGTTGCTGTGTCTTGAAAAGTTCTTCCATTCCAATTATCTTCTTCGGAGAGCTTCACTCATTCATTAAGTTGGCCATGTATGATAGAGGTGGAGAGGGATGAGAAGAGGAAAAACATAAAATAGAAGTCAAGTTAGAGTTAAAAAGCTATTCACATGGAATCAGGATCTTTTGAGAGAACTGTACATGTGTTTTTACCAAATTAAAAGTTAAGCGCATGTGTAATTCCTTTTAAGATTGAGATTGTTTTGTTTCAAAATTGCACCTGACTGCAAGGATTTTCAGCCTAAATTTGTATTATTTCTATGTGGAATCTGTTTCAAATATGTGAAACGTATTGCTGGTGACAAGTATTTGATCATGGTGTTATTTTAAACTTAGATACATCAGCTTCCAAAACTTCGGATTCTTGACAGATATTTAAATATTTAAAGCACCCTCCGTGAGATTACTAAATCCAGCAGTTCGGCTATATAAACAATGTTAGGAATAATGAACCAGAAAATACTCAAAATGGCATACCCTCTCCATAAATATTTCTGTCTTATTTTAACATTCACTGTGGTGAAACGCAAGGACAGCAACTCCTTAATGTTTACTTGCTTCAACTGA
>NW_009710178.1:0-4744 GCF_000703405.1 Apaloderma vittatum | reverse complement strand
GCTGAAACAAGCTTTCAGGGAAATCCGTGGAGTCCCACAAGGTGGCAGGAGCTAACTGTTCTAAACTAGAGCCACCGTCTGAAGGAAAGTAAGGGTAATAAGCTGATTTTGCTAGTTGCATGCATGCAAATCTTGGGCAAGGTAGACTGAGATTTCAAAAACCTGCTTTGTGTGGGTGTTTTTTGGACCTCTGAATAATTTGGGCAAATGAATGAGATTCTGTCCTCAAGAATCTTGCTTCAGAACAGAGAGTTCAATCATTCTTACTTGGTCAGTAAAAAGGACCTTTATTTTAACTCAGTGGTGGTAATTTGCTTGTGAGGTGCATCGTTGCTGTGAAGGGAGAGCAGGGCTGAAGCCACAGGGGAACTTGCTGCTGTACGAGGTTCACAGTTTAACAAATTGGCAGTGAGCGTCTCCTGCAAACTCACCTTGACATCGTGGGAACGCTGATCACGAGGTGGGACACTGCAGCCGGGGCTGAGGGAGTGTGGAAGTGAAGAAATATTCTGCTGCTTCAATGAGGCCATGGAGATGCTTTTCTTTGGAAACTCTGAAGAATCAAAACAGTGTTAAAAGTGTCAAAGTTTGGAGGTTGTTGGAAGTAATCAAAATACTCCATCCTAACTAATACGACTATGTAGGCTAGTATATAGAGCATAAGGCTGAAATTTATTGCTTTTACTTCCCAGTGCCCTGATCTTTCTTTAGGCTGCTGGAGTTCTTGTTTCACTTTTTCTTGCTTTTGTTTCCACTTACCTGCTGATGGTCAGTGCTCTCCTGAAACATTCTGTGATTAGGAAGTAAAGTGCCGCAAAAGGACGAAGTGGTTGATCAAGTATGTCTTGCTGAAGGTGTGATTTGAAACATGGTTATGCTTGCTTATACATAGAACTCTAAGCTTTTCATTTTTGTAAAATCTCTCTGGGCTGCCTTAGAAGAAAACTGTGAAGTTTAGGATTTTAGTTGGAAGAGAACAAGACAGCAGTAAGATGAAGTGATTGGCCCTGATTTAGTGGACCACAAAGTGTTGATTTTGAGACTTGTGAATATCTTTGTTTTGTGTTTAGAAGATTTTATTTTAAATTGGTAAATGTCTTATTGTTTTTTGAATAAGAGGACAGATCTGTATGGTAGCCAGCTGTCTTTTGGGAATTTGGACAACCTGTTTATGTGTACAGATAGTGCTATTCAGTAGAGCTAAAGTGAAATTGAGGATAGGTATCTTTCTAAAACAATGGAGAGAAATTAGGAATAAAAATAATTAATCTCTTATATGAGATTTTAGTTTTTCCCGTCCCACTTAGGGTCAATTTCTTGTCATTATGTTGTAGAAAAAAGTGTTTGTGATGGAGGTGTCTGGAATAGCCATGAGGTGGATTGAGTGAAAATTCTTCCATGCCTGTATATGAAACAGTGTTGTTTCTTTTTCTAGCAGTGATGGAAACAACCTAAGGATGTTTAAAATCAATTCTGTAACGACATACAGACCTGTTGCATTAGCATGCATTGTCTTTTAGAATGCCTGCAACTCATTGTACTGTCATCCCTGTCAGTAAAAGATGCAGAGGTGAGTTTTCAACAGCTACCGTGAAGGAATAGCATATACTGTTGGCTTGCCAAAATATGGGAGCTAGAGAAATTTTTTTTTAAATACTCCTGCTTGCAGGAATGTGTGAAATTTAGAAAAATCTTTGTTGTTAGGGCTGACCTGAAAAATTTTACTGGATACAGTCAAATAATAGTTAAAATTTCAAAGTGAAAATTCTGTGATTTCCAATGTTTTGCCTTTCACTTGCCTCTGATTTGAAAAGAATTTTAGTTCTTACATAAACATCCTGAAATAAGGATTAGGAAAGTAAATAATTAAGCAAGGATTCAGCGTTTGATGAGCACACTACTGAACTCTGTTCTATGCCATTGAAAAGGTGCCTGACTTGCAGAGTTATGTACCAAGAGGACTGAACTGACTATCATATAGTATTTAAATTAAGTGACTATCAGCTGTGAATTTCTAGAGCAGGTCGTGCTTAGAGAAACAAACTTAGCTATATCTGTTGTTACCTGTGTTTGAAATTTTCAGTCATGCAAGTGAGATTCCTCATTCCCATTGCAGCTCAGAAGCAACGGGTCACTTATGTTGGCTTGAAATACTCAAAAACCCCTGCATGCCTGTATGTAAATATGATGAAAGAAATCAGTTTTAAACTTTAGGATGGGAAATCATGTATTACCAAGGTTTCTGTGTTTAACACACTGTTGCTACAAAGGTGGACCATAATGTGGCTCACAGAGAGATTGCTACTGCTGCATGCTCAGATTACTCTAGCAAGGTATAAAGTTTGATTCTTCAGTTTCTTCATGTACAAAAGCTCAGTGATCATGATAATACCAGGAGGAGAAGGAGTAGTGCAAGCAGCTTGCTTTAATTTGACTGCAGAGTCAGTACAGCAAAAGGCTCCATAGTGTAGTATGTCGTTTTGAGCATAGTGGTAGCTTTCCGGCGAACGGCAGGCTGCTACTTTCTCAGCAGTGATAAATAAATGATCATGAGAGATTTCTGCTTTGTGGTGTAGTTAAAATTATTACAGTGAACTGGGAGGCCTAGTAAAGATTACCGAGTAGTCTGGCAATTGCTGTGTAACTCCAAATTAATCACAGTGTCACTAGAGGAAATAGAGGTGAGAGGTGAAGAGGACATGTGCCTCTCCAATGTAAGTATCTTCTTCCAGGAAACCTGGGATATTCCCACAGATTTCAAACCCCGTCTTAAATGTCTCAACTATTCTGTTGATTTTAGTTAATTCGGGGACAATTGGAGTAGTCACATCCACCAGATCCCCTGCCGAGGTGCTGAGTGCTTTCTCTTCTCCATGGCCTCCTTGGGAATGCAGGGTACCACTGGCCTCTGGTAGAGGCCCAACTCAAGGAGTCCAACCAGCCAAACAGGCAAATACATGCTGCCTGTTTACTAACAAAGAGTTTTCTGCACCCCTCCTAAGTCTGATTTGCAGTTGAATTGGAAAGATTTTTGAGATCTAGAGAGTTGGCTGTGCAGTAAGCAGGATATTCTGAAGAAAAACTCAACATTTTAGTTCTTTACTACCAGCTTTACAGAAGCACCTTGCTAGAACCTGACATTTTAGAATCCAGCCTATTGATAAAACTTGGCATAATCTCAAACCTTAAGCGTATGTCTGCATTGTGCTTTCAATAAGGTAGAACAAGTATCAGAAGTAGTTTGACAGTGATAGTGTGGAGCTCTGTGCATGTTAATTTAACATGCATTGATTAAGGGTAAATTAGCTCGTGCAGAGCTGGACTGGGCTGCTGTAGTTAAGAGTTCCTTGTACTTGATTAGTTGGTTTAAATCGGGTTTCTGTGTCTGGCAACACAGAGCTGCTGAAACCATCTGGAGCCTTTGGGGCCAGTGACTGACAGTTGGTGCTGTATGCAGTGAGGACACATCTTGGACATTCCTTCAAGATGCAAAATCTGGTTAGGCTGCAATAACAACTCTTCTTACACTAGGAAGTTGCAAATCCTGTTTATGGATTTCTTTTGTAGCACTGGATGTTGAAAACTTTACTTTCTCTTGGGAAATTACTATTCAATTAACTTGGCATTTATTTTGGTATTAAGTTTTGTTGTTATTGAGAGTGAAAACTAGTTGGGGATAAGATCTGCTTATCAGAGGGCTTGTTCTTGAGTTTTATAGGAAAAAGAGAGGATTGCCTTCAATACTCAAGGTACAATTTTTACCCTGCTCTTCTGCCTTTCCTTAAAGAAGCTGTAATTGAAAACTGAAAATTGAAAATGGGAATGTATGTGAAATACTTTAGAAAGACACAGATAACTTGACATCGGTATATCTGGTGTGTGCCAGTTGATACAGTCATACATATTTAGTACCTGTTGCTTATATAGCTCAAGCTGATCTTTCAGTGAATTCAAGGAAGTCAGGTATGTCCAAATTGAAAGAAACTGTAAATATGATGACCGACAATATAGTGCTCCAAATATCCCAACCTGTGCTCCTATACTGGCATAATCCTTCAAGTCCATGTGTAACATTCTCCCATATTCTCTCTCCACTCTCTTTTTCTATAAAAATCAATACAGCATTTAGTGTGCTGAAGATTTAAATAAGTATCTGTTGACAGGAAGTTATTATGTCGGTGTGGTTCATACACTGCATTGGTCTTATCACTCTCTACAACTACCTGAAAGGAGGAGGTAGTGAGGTGGGAGCTGGTCTGGTCTCCCTGGTAGCAAGTGATAGAACAAGGGGAAATGGCCCTAAGTTGCACTAGGAGAGGTTCAGGTTGGATGTTACGAAGCATTTCTTTACTGAGAGGGTTGTCAGCCACTGGAACAGGCTGCCCAGGGAGGTGGTTGAGTCACCATCCCTGGAGGTGTTTGAGAGATGGGCAGATGTTGTGCTGAAGGACATGGTTTAGTGGTTTGATCCTGGCTGGCAGCCGGGGATGCACCCCAGCCGCTCTATCACTCCCCCTCCCCAGCCAGATGAGGAGAAAATACAACGAAGGGCCTAAAGACAGGGAGATCACCTGCAGCGACTGTCCTGAGCAAAACGGACTCGATTTTGGGGAAATTAGTTAAATTTATTTAACAATCAAAATCAAAGATGAGTAACGAGAAATAAAAGCAGATATTAAAATCAAACCTTCCCCCCACCCCTCCCTTCTTCTGGGGCTTAACATCAATCCCAGTTTATCCACCT
>NW_009710177.1:36344-43912 GCF_000703405.1 Apaloderma vittatum | reverse complement strand
ACCCTCAAGCAGATCAACACTTCCACCCAGCCTGGTGTTGTCTCCAAACTTACTATGGATGTGCTCTATCCCCTGGTCCAAATCACTAATGAAAATGTTAAACAGGACTAGGCTGAGTACTTAGCCTCGGGGGACACCACTCGCCACCAACTGTCTTTAACTCCATTCGCATTAGAAGCATTGCTGAGATCCCCCCTCAGCCTCCTCTTCTCCAGGCTAAACAGACTCAGCTCTCTCAACCTTTCCTCATATGGCAGATGTTCCGGTACCCTCAGCATCCATGCACTGGCCTCTCTCCAGTAGTTCCTTGTCCTTCTTGAACTGAGGAGCCCAGAACTGGACACAGCACTCCAGATGAGGCCTCATCAGGGCAAAGGAGAGGGGAAGGAGAACCTCTCTTGACCTGCCGGCCACACTCAATGCACCCCAGGCCGCCACTGGCCTTCTTGCTCATGAGAGCACATTGCTGGCTCATGGTCATCCTGCTGTCCACTAAGACTCGGAGGTCCTTCTCCCCAGAGCTGCTTTCCAACAGGTGAGTCCCCACCCTGTACCGACACATGTTTCTCCCCAGATGCCCACTTGCCCTTTTGGAATTTCATTAGGTTTCTACCCACCCAGATCTCCAGGCCACACTGGATGGCTTCGTTCCTGTTTTCTCTCTGTGTAGATTATTTTGCATTTTTGTAAACTGAACTTGATCTACCATTTTATTGCCTATTCACCCGTCACTATGACATACCACCAAAGTTTTCTACAGTCTTCAACTTTTACTTTAAAAAAACCACAACTTGCTTTAAAACTTGCAGCATTAGAATCTTTTAGTCCAACAGAAATAATAGATTATGTAACACATTTAATAGTTCAACAATTTCATGTCTCTGTTTTCTTTTAGAACTAGAGATAATTCTGTCTAGCCCTGACAGTTTAGAATTTTACTAGTTTGTTTTAATCATAGAAATGTTGGCTGAAAGTCTCTAGTCCAATCTCATGCTAACACTAGGTCATGTCTGGCCATGACTTTGACTAGCCAAGTTTTGAAAGCCTCCAAAAATAGAGATCTCACAAACTCTTTGTGTAATTTGTTCCAGTAATGCACTACTCTCCTAGAAAAACAAAAATCCTCATGGTGAAACTGGTGGCTCTTGCCCCTTGTTCAATCACCTGCCATTGCCAGCATAAGTTTGTCTCCATCATTTCTGAAACTGCCCTTGAAGTTAAGTTTAGGCTTGCAACTAAACTCCCCCTTAGCTTCCTCCTCACCAGATTAAACAAGCCCAGTGCCCTTAATCATTGTGTCCCGTAGTACTACTATCACGCTGCCTCTCTCTAAACAATCTCTCAAATGACTTGCAAAAAATTCTTGCCTTTTGGCTGCTTCATTAACAACCTTCTTGATTTTTATGCAGTCCCTTTTCATCTTATATTACCATAAGTTGAATGTCATCATCAAAGAGCTATTCTGTAGTAGAAACCAATCACAATGATTCAAATTCAAAATCTTTACAGAAATTAAAAAGCTCCCTTGAATTCAGTACAACAACATGAAACCAAGTATCAAACACAGCTCAGAATCACAGAGTGCTGTTTCTCAAATGGGTGCTGTGAATGCTGGTCAGAAAAAACAGATGGTACAAAAATTTAGCCTCTCAATTACTTTCTTCTTTATACATTTATGCAATTCACAAGTGTAACAGAAATAGTCTGTTATTGTGTGTTCTAGCTTTTCATCATTTCCCTCTGTATGGCACAGACACTGTTGCCATTCTAGATGGATGATTAGTAGTAGCTCCATTATTCTCTATTGCAGGCACAATTTAAACCATTGGCATTCTGCATTACTTGCAGAGACTAGCTCAGTTACCTAACTGAGATTTTTTAAAATCCATATAAAAATCATAAAACACTTCAAAAAACAGCACCACCCACTCCATCATTAGAACAGAAATTATACTTGGGGTTTATAGATATTCCACAGTCACTCTTCTCATCTCTAAGCTGTCTGCCTGTTATGTCAAGCTCAATCTTAAAAGTTATGGACTTAATTTCATCCCTACTTCTAAACTTCTGGCTTTGGTGTAGAACATGCATATCTTTTGCCTTCACCTAGTTGCCTATTTGTATGTATCTAGCTTAAGTGGGCTTTAATTGTACAAGCTTCTTTTCATTGATTTCTATTTGATCTTTATTTAGGTCTGTTTTGTTGCTGTTGCTGCACACAAGATCTGAGATCCATCAGTTTTTAAAAACACCAAGCCAAAGTCTTTGAAGTTCTGAGACAACATTTTTTAAGATAAACATAACCCAGCAGGTAAGCAGGCAAAGAAATGTAGCCTGTGAGACAATCTCAGAGTATCAGCTCAATAGCAACCACTAATAATATAATAATTGTATTTCCACAATATCCTAGAAACTTGCCGACAACATTTAAAATATGTCAAGAAGCGAGAGGAGCAGTCACAGGATGCAAAAGCTACTTAAATTACGGCACTTCTTAATATAGATTCTAAGTACTTCTATATGCTTGTTGATGAGTTGCCCTTTCTCTTGCATTCTTTCACATATATTTCAAACCAGCACTTACCAGTACCGGAACTTGGAACCCAAAGTGAAATAATGTGCAAAGAAGTTCTTCTGAGGGGGAAGTGGTCTGTCCAAACGGAAGAACGTGTGGTGTTCAACACAAGCTTTCCACAAATTCTTACATGCTCGGTAGTTCACCATATTGAATCCCAGTAATGTTTCTCTAGACTCATGCTAAAAACAAGAAAAAATACTTCACATAAAAATTGTTCCCAGTTACTTCTGAAACTAAGACAAATACTATAACCTTTGGGGTTTTTTTCCTTTTAATAATGCTTTTTGAAGTGGTTCACTAATTCTACATTACCTTTAAGTATTATAAACCCTTTAAAAATACCTTTAAGTTTTCCTTGAAGGAATTTTTTTAAAATGAGCCTGCTCAAAGGTTAACAGCCAGTTTACTGCTATTAAATTAAGTCTAGTTGGGAAGAAATGGTCTCTAAAGATAGGACCCAAACTGTATAAAAAAAATTCTGTGATTCGAGAAGTCAAAGGCAACATGCCTCCCAGTTTCAAGATTACTACAACTAAGATGAGGAACTGGCACAGACATGTGTCGGAGACTGGGAACAAGTACTGGTCTCAAGAGCAACTGATGTATCTACTTCCAAACGATTAAACAGGTTCCTGGTAAAGGGAAGTGGCAAAACTGCAAGGAAAGCTAAGCTATTCTACCTGCTGAGGGAGCTTGATTACAACTTTTGGAGGTCAGAAAACAGCAGCACTATACTTTCTCTTCACAGTATTAAATCCTCCCCAACATTTAGTACATCTTAACTGTTTTCACTTAGTAGAAAATTCCTTTTCCGAGTTAAGCTTTTGCTGGCCTGCTCCTCTTTAGGTGTGCTGAGATACCACGGCATAGACCTGCAACTCTTCTACCAGTGTTGTATTTGGGAAGCTGTTGTGACTCACAGCTAAGAACAGCACCGTGGTTTCAGCCACACGATCAATCTAGGGTAAAGAGTAAAATAGATTTCAAAAGTAAACAGCAAATTCTGAGTCCCTATTGGTGAAATTCAAGAAATGCAAGAACCCAAACCACGGTATTTTACTTCCATTTTCAAAAATTATCCCTATCTCTTTTCTTAATTTCCAAATATTGGCAACCGTCCCCTGTATTTTCTAGGCATGTTGACAGAAGTACTTACAAGTACGTAAACAAAGAAGGTAACAGAAACTAAGGCTATTATGTACTCAGTAAAAAAAAAAAATCTATTCATTAACAATGTAAATTTACAATAATATAAACAAGATATATTACTATTCTCCAAAAGAGCAACTATGTAAAATTCTGGACAGCCTCACCTGGATCCAGTAAAGGACAAATCTGCTAAGATTTTAGATTCCAACAAAAAGTTGTCATCATGTTGCAAATTTTAATGCTTTGTCAGCCTTTTACATTGTTGGAAGAGACTACTTGACAAGTTATATGAGCTGATGACCACGCATTTTCATGTAACTCGGAGTGCTATAACTATGGGGTGAACAATCCAGCATCTCTCCTAGTTTACATTCCAGAGAATGAGCTGATTCGACTCTCATGCCACCATCTGATCACTAGATCAGGCACGAAGCATGAAGGAAGAGCTGGTATTGCAGGATGACAAGGAGCTGCAGCTACATCAGCTTAATTGTAATGCGAAACAGCACTTTCACAGGAACTTGGTGTGTTCGAGCTTTCAAGGTACCTTAACAATAGCTCTATTCATAGCTTTTAAGGCTTTCATTGCAGTGCAGAGGGAACCCATTCTCAAACTCTGCCCTTCATCTCAATTACAGCTAGGAACCGATCTTTAAGGTAAAGAACAGTATAATATATTGGCTACTAAGTGCATCCATCCTTTTCCCATCCACCCCTGCAGGTTCTGTAATACACAAACATAAGTTGAGACACTTGAAATTCACTTTTGTTGATGATTCTGGGGTGCAAGTCCTGGTTTTATTGCAGTCTGGTAGCTGGATTTAGAATAAGATTGTCTGTTTTCCCTGAAAATAGTGGGCTTGAATCAATGTGGGCTCAGTGTAAGAGCCCAAAGCAACATTTATAATATCCATAGTACTCCAGTGAAAACTACATAAAATAGCAGGACATTTATACTGCAGCCTATGAGAATGTTTTTGCAGCACAAGGCTGCAGGAAGATGCTGAATGCTGTATGGCATGACATATTCCAGGATTTTAGGTCTGTTGAGACAGCGTTAGAAAACTACCTGAGGGAGCCACAATTGGATTCTGCTCAGAAATTATCTTGCTAATTGTGCCCATGGTTCCTATTAGAAAGAGGAAAACTCTGCTTGCTACAGAGTGGAAGAAGAGTGAAGCAGCTGGAATGTAATACTGGTGGATAAGGCTCTGAGCCTAAGTGTGAAACCACAGGTGCCATGTAAGTTAATTTAAATCATAACCCTACAGATGTACACCATGTGGCAGGCTGCCTTTAGAATACAAGCAGAAACACTGGAGGACTAGGGCAAAGTAAAGTCTAAGTCATGTTTGTGGTTCCTTTTATCAAAAGAATAAAAAAAAGCAGAATGTGTATCGGTGTCCCTCTCACATAAAACAGCTCAGCCCTTGAACGTTTGCCTTCGTTCAAACCCACCTGCGGCTGATCTGAAACAGGGACTTCAGAGCAAATTTTTCACTGCTCAGGAGAGAATCTGGGTTGAAAACCATATCCTCTAGTGTGTCCCTTTCACTTTGCCTAAACAAAGACAAATCCCAGAACAAAGCAAAAATTCCCTACCCCCATCTCTGAGAGTGACAAGAAGACTTGTGCTTTGTAAGCGGCAGATGCTCCAGAGACTCAAGATACTGCACAAACAGTGGATAAAGTCCTGTGGAAGCTTATATGCAACACAGATCGTGCCAACAGTATCTGTTCTTCATGCAAAAACCCAACGGCAGAAACTTCAATGGGATTTGGCAACAATCAACTAGGCCTCTAACAAATGCCAGTGTTCTTTAGGATTGAGTATATACTTGGGCAGATAATCCCATATATCACCTTGTGATTCCAGCCCAAGTTCTTCCTAGAAGTCAATAATAATAAAAAAAAAGACAAAGCACAAGCTTCAGATTCATAATCTATAATTAAAAAAAAATAATAATCATCATCATCACCTTGGCCACTCACTGAAATCAATCTTAGTCATGGCCAAGATTTCTCATACCATTTTCTTACAGACTCAAGTAATTTTTACTTGAGCACAGACATCCAGGCTCTAAGAAAGCAAAAGAACATGCTGAACAGCTTATCAGGCTGCCAAAGAATCAAGACCACTAAAGTATGCTGGAGAGCATTAAGGGTTTGATGCTGACTATTGACATTATAGCAGCCAAGGGTGCAACTAATTTAAAACAGAGAAGCTATGGGAAACGTCTAGAAAAACAAAACTACTGAATTACTTTCAAATAGTTCCAAAGCATGTAAGGAAAGCAGCATACGAGATAAGTAGAACAAACAAAAATATGATGAAAAAAAATGATATTAAAAGTTACAGTTCAGGGGTCTTGTAATGTCAGATGAAGAAGTCATACACACAACATTCTTTTCCCCCCACAAAACCAAAAAGTGACAATGGAAAGAAAATCTACTCTGTGCCAGTTCTACAAAATGTCAGAACCCACAACTAACTTTCATTCAAGATTCTATTATGCTGCCAGTGGAAAAAGAGTTAGACATTAAACTACTTCATCTGACTTCAAGTGATTTATTTAAACACAGATATAATCAATTAAAAGTAGGCAAATAATTCTTTACTTCTGTTGATGACTCTAAGCAATGCCAAGACAGGGAACAAATTTAATCAGTGATTAAAAGGTAAGGCACTGGCACTTTTGAGGACAGTTTCAACCAAAAGCTCTCAAAACTCATTAGCAGTATTTGAAATATATCTGTTTAGGACTACTTAAAAGCATAGGTAGCCCATTTTGGAAAAGAAAAATACTGGAAAATTCCTCGCCCAAATCCACTAATCCTACAGCATCACAATTCTACTGCATCTCAATAAATACGGTTGCTCAGCTATACATTTTGTTATATATTTACAAACAACTTTGAAACACATCATCAGCATAGCATGAATATATTTTCACTGCCATATCGTAAATCGGTGCTTTTAAATATACACTCAAAAGCACTAGACCAGAGGTATTTTACATACGAAATGTGCAATCACTGAGTCACTTCACCTAGTTTCTGCTGCCTAAAAGGAGCCATTCAGGCTCCCTTTATTGTTAATAGGAGTGAAAGCAAAAGCAAATATCTACCACTAGAGAACAATTTGATCCCTCCTAAAACACACTTCCAACTCCCCCAAGATGTTTCACTCTTTGCATGTGTTTGGTTACTAGACAGGAAGTTTAATGATTAACTTGGGTTAGCTAATTATCATGAAACAGAAAATACTTTTTAAAAATCTAACTGAAGCTGAATAGGGAGATAAATCTTATCCTACAAGTCTACTCAGGGAAAGTAACCCTGAAAATAACAATTATAATACTAGGTTTGATTAAAAAATTAGTTAAAGTATGCCTTCTTTGGAAGCCAAATTTAAGCTTTGATCTGAAGATATTCATGACTTGGAATGAATGAAAATTAAGTTCTTGCCATCAGTTTTTGTCTGATACATAGCGTTTAAAGAAAAACAGAATGAGGCTTTTTAATTTGTTGGCTTGGATAAGATGTCTCAGAAAAGAAATTCCATTAGTTACATATATTTCCTTCTGAAAGTAAAATATGCAGAGTATTAAAAAGTAACAAAACAAGATGAGAAAGTTAGACTACCTTCAATTATATGAAGAATTTTTTTCCACAGAAAAGCAAGAAAACACTCAAGTACCAAATCGTATTTTATATCTAGGTATGTCGATCTTCAAGGTCCTCAAGTCTGCTACTACAGCCCTTTCTTCAAGTTTTGATTTAGAAAAAAACTGCAGTTTGTAATTGCTGAACTTGAAATTGAACCCCAAATTCTCATCTC
>NW_009710177.1:23129-36313 GCF_000703405.1 Apaloderma vittatum | reverse complement strand
CAGATCAAAACAACACCATCCCTGCCACTGTTATATGCAAGCTACACACCCTGGTATCACGACAAAATTTGACCTCAGAGATTGTCAGAGATTGGTTTGCCTTTGAGAATCACCATCTAGCTCCCGCAGCATATCACAAAATACCTGTGTGAGCCCCTCATCCTCCCTTTTTTTGGTATCATTACAATTTTTTCTGCTCACACTGACAGATACTCTCATTTATTTCATGTAATAGCTAAAGTCCATTTCTTTCTGCACATAATTACTCTAAAACCCTCTCACTCCTGTTGTCCTACTTCTGCACTGGTTGCTACTCACGCTGCTCCAAGCACGCGGGTTCAGCTTCTCCTGTCAACTAACACACAGCAAAGAGTCTGCAAGTGGGCAAGTACTTCTTCCATTTGTGGAAAGTGCCAACTCTTAGGTCTCATTTTAAAGAATCTGGTTTTAAGATACATGGTTTAACTCCCATTTTCAGTACTAGTCACCAGCCATTGGCCTGACCTGACAAAATAAGTGTTTCCTCCTGATATTTTTCCTGTTTAACCATATTGTTTCAGATTTATCTGAAATAGTCCTTTAGTAGTCAGGATGCATTTCTGCCTAGAATCCATCCTTTTCATCTAGACAGTAACTCCGCATTTCAGGTCTTCAGATCCTTTCAGCTGTAAGAACAGCACAAAACCTTTTAACTAATTTGATGATTTAATCACATAGTCATATTTTTAATTAATTCCTCCAACCTTCGCCAGTGATATGTCTGTGATGGGTTTAGACTCTCTCTTAGAGGCATGGAACAATCCATTTCTTGCTGAATTAAATGCACAGTGGGCCTGTGCTGTTTCGCAGAGCAGCAGACACACATCACAAACTGAAACATACACATTCTTCACAGGAAGATTCAATTTTTTGTCCAACAAATTTAGAAGTAGGCATACAAAAATCACCATATGTAATTTAAAATTGCAAAGATATTCTTATCTGTTTTGTTTAAATATAAGTAATAAAGCCAACGGGTATTACTGAATCTGAATAATACAAAGCAGCACGTTTTAATCAAACGTTTACTTTCAACACAACTGAAGCAGCATTAAGCACTATCTTTAATCTGGTTTCCTCTGAAATTTAAATTTACCAATTTACCTCTTCAAAATTCATGTTATATCAGCAAGTTACACTTCCTACATACAAATGTAAAACTAAACTTATCTAAAGTCTAAGGCAAATCAAATGAAAAAAAGTCTTGTAAAGCATTGCAATGGCCCATCTGAGAACTAGCTAGAATGTTGTTGAAAGTGGACTTTTAATTGCAGGTAAAGGCAAGAATCAACATGTAATATCAGCCAGTACAAAGCAGACATACAATATAGAGAAATTGCATTGCTCTCATTTTTTTTGAGAGATGAAATTTAAGACAGTACTCACCAATTCTTTCCTAAGTTGAATAAAAAACTGTTTGCACTTAAAAGAAATTTTTACAATCTTCAACCTAAATGAAAAATAAAATCACAACATTTAAACACTTAGTATACTGAATCATGGTTAAAGGCTTCAATACACCTACTGAAAACATACTTCCTAAAGCTAACATTTCATTTCCATGGAACTGCCACATACAAAAATATCAACAATTTTATAAAATAGCGCATATAATTTGAAATTTATGAGTCATATATTTATCTATCATATTCACTTGTTTCCATCCTAAATCCAAGGTAGTTCCTAATTTAAATATCTTTTCGCCCTTCCAAAGTCCAAAGAGCTATTCTATCCTGGGGTCATTCCAACTAGGTGTTCTCTCTTCTGAGATCGCTTTCATTATCCCTTAGAATACGAAAAAATAATTTCACCTGACTCCTGAAACACATTCTTTCTCTATGTTCTTACATGTCTTTAAACGTAACTAGAACTGGATTTCGTGAAATAGCTAAGACATTAAGTACAGAGATAAGGACTTGCGATCTGGGTATTGATAAACTTAATAAACAAAACAACAAGAAAAAAATCATCACACTATGAGGAGAAAATGTTTTTAAAATATCTCATGACAAGGAAAAACCAGCCCACAGATCAGTTCGTCTATAAAGATACAAGATGCTGACAGTACCTCCAGACCATTTTGGATGGTCACTCAGAAAAGACAGACCATATTTCCAACACAATCTAATTACACACTTCTTCAAAGAAACACAATACTAGCATAATGCACATACTTTACTAAAAATACAGGAGTATTATATTGGTCAAGAATAAAAGCAAGATTATAACTGTAACAAGAAAAAACATAACTTCTGTGACTTTGAAAAGGAACAACTGATAAGATAGCACAGAACTGCAGAACACTCAATTCAAATGCTATCTCACTCTAAGGGGATTTTGCTGACAATTGTCATGAAACTCGGAGCAAAAGAACTAGATCACGCAGTTAACTTGTGGTGAAATTACACAGCAGACTCTTCAGGGGTCACAATCGACTTTTTACGCAGCATGTTCATACAGAGCACCCTTCCTAGTCTGAACTGTCATCTTTCTTAACAAATCATTACTACTCAAGAACTCTCAAGGACTCGAAACTACAAAACGGGCTACAGCTTATCTACTGAAATCAAATTATTCCACTGGCAGTGAAGTAATTTTCTTAACACCGCCTGTGACAAACAATTACTTAAGAATAATTAAAAATGGGTCCTAAATTTGATGGATAGGATGGACATTACTGATTATAGCAGTTTGACGGTGGGAAAACAACAGAAGAAACTTTTATCAGACTACTTAGGCTGCAGCTAACCAGAAGTACATTAGGAGTAATTTTCTAAACTTCTGGGGTACAGGGCCATTAAAGGAACATTTTAATATACACTTTTTCTAAAGATTGAACTGCATGCACTCTACAACATACCAAATTTGCTTAGCATGCCAGCAGAAAACTTGAAAATAAATCAAAGTTATTCCATTTATAAAAGCATTCTACTACCTTCAATCTATTTTTTCCCTTTTCTGCTAAAGAAATTACTGCCTTCGGTAATTGTTACAGACTCAAGGAGAATGATAAGGACGAAAGCTATACACACTGTTTTTTAATCTCACCCCCCCAATTTAGGCAGAGTGAGATTAGCTGCCTTTTAAGCCTGAAACCATTTGGAACAGACTCAAAACTGTAACATTAGCCAATAAGGTCTACCTCAACCCATAAGTTAAAATACAAAGAAATGATTCGGCAAAACTAAATCTCAGCTATTTTCAAAAAAATACAGCAGGTAAGAGAGACTTGATATGCACTGCTAACACCTTTATTGTTAAATAAGGATATCCATACTCGGCCAAAGCAAAAGGCATGTCTGCCTACAGTTCCTTTCTCTGCCCGTCGGCAACAGTGCATATCCAAGGAAAAGGGTAGAACAGGCAGGCATTGATAGTATTTTCCTGGTATCATTGTCCAGTCTCCAGTCACCTCGGATATCCTACATCATAAGATACATCTTTCTAAACTAGGAGATACTTAAAAGTCCTAGTCTAAAGTCAGGATTGTAGTCAAACATGTGGAAAGAATCTCATGATATTGAGTCCTGCTTCTCACCTCCCTAACTCCCTGCTGATGAAGGAGGACACAAGCAATTCAGCAAATTTTTTGACCAAGATTTCCTTGACAGAGGTTCTAGACCCGTCAGCTAGGGAAGATGCTCTTGGAAGCACACCTCACAAACAAGGAAGGATTGTCCAGAGTTATCAGTCAAAGACAAACTTGCCTCCAAGCAGCTTTGAGATGGTGAAGCTAAAGATCCTCAGGAAAGTGAGGAGCATAGTAAACAGCATACTAAACTACCTTGGAGTTCATGAGAAGAAACTCCAGCTTCCTCAGAGCTCTGGCAGGCAAAATCCCTCGCAAGCTGTCTTCTGGAGTACAGGAGCTCAGAAGAGGTGGCCAATCTTCAAGGCCAATCAATCCATTACAATCCTGATGTGCTAGAAAGCACACAAGCACAGCAAGAGGCCAACTCTGATGAGCTCAAACCTCCTTACTGAGCTCAAACACAAAGGGAAGCAGCATCAGATAACCGAGTAGGAACTCAGAAGTACTACCCAGGCATTCAGTGACAAAACTTGGAAATCCAAAGCACAACTGCAGTTGCAGCTGACCATAGATGTAAAAAGCAACAAAAGCTTTCTGGGGTCCATCAACCGCAAGAGAGAGGCAAAAGAAAGCTTGTCTCCACTGCTGACCAGGTGATCTTGTAGCAAAGGAAAGACAGAGGCACACCAGGCTCTTCTCCTTTGGACTTCAAGGAGAAGATCTACTGCCTGGATTCCCAGGTCTTTGTGCCTGGTAGCACAGTTTCGTGAGAAGAGGAATTACACACAATACAAGAAGATCAAGTTAGGACACACTGGCTAATGGCTGGTCTCCTTTGTTTTGCTTTATTCCTCTCGTCTCCCTCCTGTTTCATTTCTCCTCATGATCACAAGGTTCATAATACGCAATTTAGATACAACATCAAATTAGGAGTGAGAGGGCAAAGACATTTTACATGATTCTTCTCTGAGCAATACAGTTAAACCTTTATTTCTTCCTACGTACAGGCCTATCTACCCTCTTGTCTCAAAACTCAGCTCAGGAGCACTGAAAAAAGGTATCTAAACAGCCACTGTAACTGTACAGCACTGGGAAGACATCACATAGCTACAGTTGCACAGGCAGAAGAACAAGTGAAAGCAAACTATCACTACTGGTGTCACCAGAGCAGCTACATGAGCACAGATAAAAAGGAAAGGCAATAAGTCTACTATTGAGCTATATCGTGAGAAGTGACATTTCAGATCCTTACTCATAGGAGAAGAAAACCTGTAATAGGACAAAACAGAGGGGTGGTTCTGGGTTTTTTGTAAAGACCAATTATGCTGGTACTATAGTCTTCACAGGAAGAAATTAATATCCCTGATGTCAGCTGATATGGTTGAATACAAAGAAGAACTGTTTAGGCAATTACACACACATAAAAACCACACTAAGAATTTAGATCAGCATCCCTGGCATGCAAACAATATGAAGTAGAGCTCACAGAAACCTCTAGATTCCAGTAGGAATATGCAGCTTAATTACGACTTACATTGTACACACTCAGTAATCTACCAGTGTGTTTTATAGAACCTATTTCTACTATTACTGTTTTCGCAAAAAGAACAGCAGTAAAAGCAGCCTGAATGGAAACCTTCCTGATTATTACTGCACTGCATTCATAAAGCAGCCTTAACCCTTTGAAGCTCTTAATGCTTCAAACCTCTTAGGAGATGAAGGATATCTTTCTCAAAATGTGTCACTATTATAAAGGCAGGTTTGACTGACTAGTACAGTAGTTCCAGACTTACAATTGCAAGATCCAGTCTTAATTTACCCAACTAACCATGGAGACTCAAAATTTACATGCTCTGTAATTGCCCCAGGCTTGCTTTTCTTTGAATGCCTACAGGAAAAATGTTTAACACCTTCAACTTTTTCTGGCTGTGGGTAACATTTATGACATAGCTTTTTTATTTTCCCCCTCTGAAAATCTACTAAAATTTGACCATTCATGCTGCTGCTCAACATGCTAAACCACAGAATACATAACATCTTACAACAAAACGTGAGGCTAAGTTTAGCCTCAGAAAAAAAAACCCAAACTTGAAGGTTTCAGAAATTCCTCAGGTTGCAGGAAAGCTCAAAACTGTGATTAACATCTTGAATCTCTGCAAGGACAATTACACACTAAACGAAAACAAGTCACTGACTATAGGTAATAGATCTTACCCTGTGCTAACAGAAAATAACAAAAAAACCCAAGGATTTCAACTGCTCGTATTAGTTTGAATTCAGTGAAAAGGTTTTTTCTGGTTTCAGTTGCAGTAATTATAGAATCACAGAATACGCAGGGTTGGAAGGGACCTTTAGAGGTCATCTAGTTCAAACCCCCACGGTGAGCAGGAACATCTTTAATTTCTGTTTCCAAGATGACAGACCAGCCAAGAGTTTTAAAGAAATCCAGGGTTGCACTGCCCAAGCACACACTCGTAACAAATGAAAATGCAAAACTTCTCATCATTTTTATCAAACGAACAGCTTTTGTGCCTGGTAAACCAACGTCTATTATGATAATTCTATATAGCTGACTTCGCCCCCTCATAGTGCTGTTATAGCGTACTTAACAACATGTATAATAAGCTAAGACTGTCAAAGTAGATTCCAAGCAGGTAAAGGAAACCAAGAGAAAGTTATTTCTAAGAGAGTTAAAAAAAAGCATTGGGGAGGGTAATATAACTTAGAGAAGTTATAGGGCTCTGTAGAAGCATAGTGCAGAACAGGATTTCTCTTAAAGAATTCCACTTCTCAGACAAATAAATAAGGACAGGATCCCAATTTAAAAAGACTGATAACTAGAGTAACATATTTAAAGAAGATGTTTACAGAACAGCTTTAAAAACTGTTTTAATTAAAAGAGGAGAAATCAATGACAGCATTTTCTGCAATAAATGCACTTTTTTGATCCTCATAATGAAAATGGTTATCTATGGATGAAGAGATGACAATATTCTGAATGCTCCACCTCAGCTATCCTCAAATGCCCTACCTACATCTTATTTAACACACAAAGCACAATTAAGTTACGTGTGACAAAACACTTCTCCAGGTCAATACTTTCATGTCCAGTCAACTCTTTAAAGACTGTGATCTAGATCATAACTCTGGCCCTGGCTATCTAACTAAACATAACGGATGCTTACAAACTCCCAAAGAAAAAGAAAAAAGTATTAGATTTCATTACAGTTTGCACCATAATCATTTACCAGCACAGCATGCAGACTAGCACAAAATCCCATCATAAAATTACCCACAGCACAGCCTGAAGTCAATCATTTCAACTTGATATGCTACAACTAAGTAGCTTTTCTAAAGCATGTGACACTGGTACTGGTAAAAATCTGTTCTGAAATACCAAAGAAAAGTATTAGCTTAAACAGTTGTTCTTACCACTGAAAGGTGTTGATTCGTACTCTGTTCTTAAAAATTAGTATTCCACCTGACATCACTCCAATCATTATTTCATTGTTACTCTGATCCTTTAAACAAAGAGAGAAAATTACTTGAAGAACAATATAAATATCTTTGAAATCTCATATATATTCATTCTCATCTCTCTCAATACACAATACCATAGTAAAGAGATCTCAATTAACATGGAAAAAAATGTATTTTAATATGGCAAGTAAGAATTAAATTATTCCTGTTTAGGACAAGCCCAAATGTTTCATCCAAGTCTATAGCCTCTTTGTAACCTACCACAGAATTTTAATTTCTAAAGTTACATCTTCTGTCTTCCACCAACTTTAAAAAAAATACGCAATATTCTAGCAGTTTTTTACAAATAACAGCACCTACAGATTAGCTGGACATTTCCTACACTAAAAGCAGCCAGCAACTGAAATTTTTACCTGAAATAAAACTGCATTCTCAGAAAACAGAGATATTCTAAACCAAGCAATGTTGTAAGCATATTTAAATAGCACCTTTTTCCCGAAACTTCTTTACACTCTAATCAAACCCTGCTATAGATCTCTCAGTACGTGTGCAACAACAGCAGGATACAGACAGCAGTGATGTGGGGTATATTTCAAATTCGATCATAAACTTCTCTAACCTTAGGGAGCAAGCCAAGAAAATTTAAAAAACCAGAAGTATCTTAATTACAAAAAATAATTAGAGGCTTTGCAGAAATGGTAGCACTGTTTGACAGTTTGAGTCAAGATCTCGAGCTACATGCTTCACCAGATAAAACTGACACTGCATCAAATTATAGTACGGTTCACTTTACATCAGCAGTTCATATTATTTAATAAAAATGATTTATAATTCAGTTCTCTTCTGAACCAAATTAAACCTTTTTCAAAGCTGACAGATCTTTAACTATCAAAGCCCATCCAAGAAGTACATTTTTCTTATTCACTGGTAGCCAACTGAACTGCCATTCAGCCAACAAGGCTCAGCCTGAATAACACACATATAACTAATCCCAAATTTAAGCACAGAAACGCCTTCACTAGAGTGAAAGAGTGGATACTGAAACTGGTAAATCACAGTCAGGCACCTAACAAGATAATATTACTTTTTTCTTTCCTCTTGTAAGCTACGCCAGGAAGGCTCACTAAAAATAAATACTTGTTTTCCCATAAATCTCAGAGGAATCCATTTTTACATCATAATACTAGTTCATCCAAACTTACCCTTGCATAGTGCAATTCAACTCCATAAAGTTCTAAGGTACGTGCTGTATTGAGATAATTAAACTCTGCTTCCGCAGGAGACAACCCTCTGAAAGAAAGACGCTAAATCAGAAATATCCTAAAATAAGCCCCCCCACACATCAGGCTACCTAGTGGGTTCAAACAGAAAATCCGCATTCATTTTACTACTTCTGCCCCCACCCTGAAATCTGAATTTCCTTTCTCACCATAAACAAATTGTACCTCAGAAATTATAACAGAAAAAAACTTGTGCTTCCACATAAAGTCTCATCAAGAGTCCGCAACACAGCTTGCACGCGCATATGTTTTACTTCTATTGCACCCTATCCTTTAAACGTCAGTGGAGTTCTAGAACCTGGAAATTACCTTTGCAGTGCTGTATTTTGTATTGATAACAGCAATTTCTCTCCAAGGCTCACCCTTAAAGTTTAAATTACCACTTCAATCTCTTTATCCTACCTCACAGTATTTGCTAAGTCACTGACTGAAATGTAACATAATATTCAGTAGTTTCTAAAGCCAACAACATACTCCAATTAAGCAAATGTTGTTTGTAAACATAACTGTCATTTTGTCAAATTTAACCATAACAAAAAGCACTTTAGTTCTAAAATACCACGGAACCATCACTGGGAAAGTACCACAATGCTACACACTGAAAAAAAAAATATTTTCCATTGCTTCATCGCCTTTTCCTCTTTAGTAAAAGGTCAAACATGCACACAGGAAAGAGCAGATATTGAAGAAAAGGTCTTTTTCACTTCTAAAGTAACTTGTTTACTGGTGAGAGCACCATGAAAACAAAGCCTTTATGCACAGAGCATACTCAAAGACTGGAAAATACTCTTAAAGAAATTATATCCTGCTCAGTTAATATCCTATGTAATATATATAAATATTCTTTTAAGTGTACCTTTATGTTAATTTTTCACTTATTTTCCCTGTAATTCTGTCATATATATTTCTATGCGTGCAGAGTATCAATGGTACTTATTATACAGATAATCTAGAAAGAAAAAATCACATTAAACATACTCTTAAGAAAAAACAAAACCAAAACACAGCCAAAACCCCAGAAACTTTTAAGAGAAAATACTCATTTTTTTAATATAATAGCACAGCACCAGCAGTCAGAATTTGACAAAGTCAGTCAGTATCTTCTGCTGTAAATCCTTACATGTGCTGCTGATGTAATTTTGCTATTTCTTTTTCAAAGTCTTGAGGCTGGCTAGGGATGAAAGAATAGTCTGAGAGGTAGCCTGGCAAGTTTTCTGAATGGTTGTAGTCTCCCAGCTCGGCTAAAATATTAAAAAGAGAGGTTATTGTTTATCACTGATGTACTTGGCACTGTGCAATGCCCCCAAATTCACAAGAATCTGCTCCCACACACTTTATGATTTACAGCAAACAAAAATAGAGAAAATACTTGAACTCCCCTTTTCCCTTTTAAATAAACAGTCATATTCCCAGTGAACATCACTGAGACCATTTAAAGACAGGTTTGAGTAGGTACTTATGAAGGAAGTTTTTAATGTGTTTACTTCTTAATACACAAATCAATTCACAAATGCTGTCAATGGCTAGCACTAAATAAAATACTTCAAGGTATTTGATTTTTTTATTTTACATTTGCTTGCTTTCACAACAAACATATTTTTAATACTAAAACTGTTATTTCTTCATTAAGATCCGCAAAAACCACCAATTCATTCTGTACTAAGATATATTTTGAAGCATTAGAAAAATATTTTTTTGCACATTCACTTGTATGTATGAAAAAACGTAGGCATACATACACCTACATTGAAACTACTTTACTTAAAAGTACTAAAAAGTGCATTTACATAATTTCTAACACTTTCTTAAAATCATAACAATTAAATGAAAATCACAGTAATTGTCAGAATAAAAAAGAAAAGGTACAAACAACAACATACAGGCTTTGATGCCTTCTAACTATAATTAAAAAAACTCAGCTTTAAATATCTGTGATCCATGTAACAAATCTACAGTGATAGTTAAGGAACACAACAGCTGAAAGCTGGAAACTTCACGGCAACGCAGCACGACGTGGGGTCCCGGGCAGGCCCACCGGCACTTTTATGGGTCGTGGAAGAACGGACAAGAGGGATGAGGGCACCTGCGCAGGAGGCGGATAAGCGAGGGACAGGAAGGTAGGAAAGAAGTCTGGGCCACTTGTATTGTCAGATCCCATTTTAAATAATTTTAAAATTGGAAAACAGGACCAGGTTCCATAAGAGTGCATGCCTTGCTAAAATCCCCTACAGAGAACACAGCACGGTCCAACATCTATGTCTGCTTTTTACTTAAATATCTAAAGAATCCCAAAAGCTAAAGCCAGAGAATTTAGTAACAGACATGCACAGAGAACTCCTAGACGGAGTAAAGACCACTCTACAGCAGGATCTCTTATCTAAACGTGACTACACTGCACTGCACTACACATCCACCACTTCTACAATATTCAAGAAATACTGCATTCTTAAAAGCTTAAAATGTTATAAACTTTTCACAGTGCCTGCTTCATTATCAAATGCTTAATCTCTTCTAAAACAAATCCCCACAGTATGACAGCACTTGCCCTACATATCTATCTACAAGTCACTGGAGTTTGGAAGTTTTGTCAAGAGAAATTGCTCTATTGATTGATCCAGAAAAAGCTGACCACTTATCAAAACTATGGATAAAATAGATAAAACTATAGTTTTTACCCCCTAAAAGATTAGGTAGATTTCTCCGGTAGGTAAAAATTATATGTAGTACTAAATGTAGATATAAGTTTCCTTAATGGCAGAAAAACACATGAACACAGACGGATATATCAGGATTGCTTAAAAACTATTTCTGATAAGCACAAATGTCAAGATCTAAGAGCTGAGCAGCCTCTTGGCTGGTTGCTGTTGTTTCTTCTCTCCACTGAATAAAAAGTTTACAAAGGAAAGAAAATGAGGAGAGACGAAGAGGACTGAATATCAGTGTTCAAGACTTATCTACTCACTGGATGGCTTAAAATTGACAACACGGGTATTGAATTTTTTGGCCAGGTACGACCAAAATTCCCTTTTCCACATCTATTTGGAGATTCACTGTATGGTATGTTAAAAGTAAGTTCGTCTAAAAAATGTTTTGGTTAATTAAAAAAAAAAAATCAACCCCACACTTCACAATAAAGAGAAACACGAGAGGGTTATTTTGGGGCTTTTTAACTGAATGAGCTTAAAGAATGAAAGCAGAGAGTGTCAGCAGTATTTTTTCCATTTCTAACTCGGCAAAACACTTGGGGGATAAAAAACAACCAACCATATTTCCTTCTTCATGAGAAAAGAAGGATCATGTCCACAAACATCACAATATAATGTTACAAACGACTACATTCCTTAGAAACTAATCAATATCACTTTTTATGTATTTCAGTACCAGCATGTACATAAATACTGATTATACTTACATTGAACAGCATAGGAAGCCAGAAGAGCAGCGGTATTATGAGGACAGGGCAATCTGTTTTGTTTTGTTTTTAAAATGAGAGATAAATAAAATTACACATTGCATATGAAATACTGCCATTTTGAAAAGTCTAATCTTTCATAGTCCATGTACAATTGGACAGATAATTATTAGAAACATTTGTACTTGTATAAACAGTAATTTATATTTAAATATATTTTTCAGGTAAATCACCTCACCAGTAACTTTTTGTCAACCAAAGTTGAATTCAATGTTTAAACACAATGAAAATGTCTTACCTTCCAGTAAGAATGTCCTGTTTAATTTGCAAAAAATACTGGTACCTTATTTAAAGAAAAAAATAAAAAGCACTATAATTAAAAATGAAAACATTATAAAAAATTTCATCAATTCAATGCATTTTACTTCTAGTGTAAAACTAAAATTTTAGATTTTGCATGCTATTTTCCTATAGAAAAGTGATTAAACTGTGATTAGTAAAATAATAAAACTTCCTAAATTAGTTACAGGCTATGAAGTTACACATTATATTTCAGTAAAGGGCTGCAAATTTCACATTCTATCTGCATTATTTTCCAGTATTTATGTTGAATTTAAAGTTTAAAAAAAAGGAAAAAAGTGCCTTCACAATGAATGAGTGTGAATAGAACTATTAAATATGGCAACCAAAAGTTGAAGTTTGTACCTCTGACAGAGGTACCTTAATGACTCATACTCCAGGTACATAAAATTAACTTATTCTCATTGAGTATTTGAAATTACTCTGTTTTCATTTAAATTAAAATAATTACTCCTAGTATTTTGGAACTACATTCTTAAAAAGTTGTGGATTCTGCTATGTCAAACACCTTCCCACTAACCTCCCTTGAACTTTTGATGTTTTCTGTAATTATGATGTGAGAAAAACTGGTTTTAGAAATTCATCTAGTCTTCCCATGTCCACTCGTTCAAGTCAAGAAGGAGATGAAAACACCAAAAGAAACTAAAACACGGACTTTTCCCCACCAAATAGTGGCAGCAGAAACACTTAAAAATCCCAACAAACCTGAAAATGCAAACAGATTTCCCCCTAAATTACTTCCTTCATTTCTCCAACAAAACCCAAATATTTTGTTGAAGTCTCAGAACGAAGCTTTCCCTCATTCCATTTAGTCCCTTCACATTTCCCTCAAAGGTTTTAGACAATTCCAAAGGAATTGTCCGAAGTTTCTTATACCAAGTAGCAAATCACACCTGCTGTACCCCTCCTGCTGACACACAAACCCACGGGTGGTAACAGACGAGACTTACTGAAAGGCAGGATATTAGCACAAGCTTAAACCTTTGGCAAAATCCCCTTTTAAGAGAGAAAAAAGCAGCTGGAGAGGTTAGACTCTAACACCTTTTTTTGTAAAAAAAAAAAAAAAGTTTCCCGGAATGGG